>NC_089515.1:0-300000 GCF_036850995.1 Saccopteryx leptura
AATGTATTGTAAAATAGGATGTCTTTGATTTGACAAGTATTTTCAATTTAGCTACGTTTTTATTTTATTTTATTATATTTATTTTTTTTTAATTTTTCTGAAGCTAGAAATGGGGAGAGACAGTCAGACACACTCCCGCATACGCCTGACTGAGATCCACCTGGCAATCCCAACAGGGGCGATTCTCTGCCTACCAGGGGACGATGCTCTGCACCTCCATCTTTCGTGTCAGTTATCATTTATTTTGTTGAGATTCAGTATATCAGTTTCTCAGAAGGCAGAGCTGAGACATAAGCCTCGGTTTTTCAGCAATGCGTATTCTCAGGTATAAATTGAAGAAAATATACAAGTAATGAAACAAAGATCCTGGGAGGTGTTCTTTGAGCAAAAGAACCTAGCTTCTATGTAGTGACCAATTCTCAGTTAATTTAATCTTGTCCAAAGTTTAGGAGTTCTCTCAGTCTTAATTGCTGCCACGGCACAAGAGGAAGTGCATGTTAGGAAAGGGGTCACTTTGCGCTAAACAATTATAAATACTGATTATGCCCTTGGTTTTCAAGAGCAAATAAAATCTCCTGGTGTTGGCACCAAAACAGACTAGAATATCATTTTATTATTTAGTTACCTCTGGTTTTCTCTAGTAAATTTTTTATCCAAAAGACAATGGCTTGCTCTCACCAGAGAGCTCAGTAGCTAAAGCATCACACCCATACGCTAATATCATAGGTTTGTTCCTGCATCCAGGCACATACAAAAACAGATTGATGTTTCTGACTGTCTGTCTGTCTTTCCCCCCCTTATCTCGCATCTAACATGAATAAATATATAAAAGAAAAAATGAGAATGGCTTTGTTGTTGTTGTTTTTGCAAATTAAATTGCATAGAAGAATGAATTATGTTTTAAAAAATCACACCCCAAGAGGAAATAAATGGTAAATTTTAAAGTACCATATTTCCCCATGTATAAAAAGCTTCCGTGTATAAAACGCACCTTATTTGTGGGGCTCAAATTTTGAGTAAATGATAACAAAAGGGAATATACAAGAAATGCATGTAAAATTTCTACAACCGCTGTATGAGACACACCCAGGTTTCTAAACCCACATTTTTTCAAAAAAGATGAGTCTTATTCATAGGATAATATGATACACACCCACCAAATATCACTGTGAACAATTCTTTTTTCTTTTTTTTCCCCAGAGACAGGGAAGGAGTCAGAGAGAAGGATAGATAGAAACAGACAGAGAGAGAAAGAGAGTTCTTATTATGTGCCAGGTCACAGATCAATCATCAGGTTTTTGTTGTGACCCCTTACTTATTCATTGACTCCTGTATCATATTTGCCTTGACCATGGGGCTAAATCTCATAGAGTGACAGCTTGATCTAGACAGCAACTTGGGCTCAAGATGGTGAGTTTGATCAAACCACATGAGCCCACGCTCAAGATGGCACACTTGGGATCTCAAACTTGAGTCCACCACATTCCACTCAATTGCTCTAACCACTAAACCATTGCCTGCTCACGTTGTGAACATTTTTTCTTTTACTTTCTTGGGATTTTATGTAGTAACCTAGTTCATAGTAAGGGTGGAAAGGCTGTGTGATTCAAGGTTTTCTTGCCCTAAAATAGATTCATTACTATATTTTCCCATAGGTTTCCTTATGTAGATTTTATTTCCATTAATTTTAAGGTATTTTGCAACTTGAATTGTGATTTTGAGCGGAAAGAGTTTATATTATAGTTAATTTCCTTACTTTCAAAGAAAGAATTTTTAGTTAATTTGTATTACTGTTTACTATGTTAAGTGTGAGGACAACAAAAGCATGCTGTATATCATTTCTAAGGTTAGTGGTAGTTGAAACATTCTTGAAAGAACATACATGATTATGTGTGTTAAATATTTTCTAAGTGCACTTCCCTGCTACCACCTCATTTGCACCTTGGGAATAACAGCTCAGATCAGTTCATCTGGATAAATACATCAGTTTTTTGTTGTGTGTTATCTATCCATGTTGAATCCAAGGCTATCTATGAGAATATTTTATAACTTGTAAATATAATAAATTTCTCATTACAGCTACTACTACTTTCAACGATAATTCTAGTGAAAGCAAGAATTATTCTTGGTATCATTTCAATCTTCTGATTTTGGCTGGAACTTGCTCCATAGCACATACAATAATGGTCTCTGTTACATGTTCTTCTCTGCTGCCACATCATGTGCATCTTGGGAATCAAGCCTCAGGCCAGGTCCAAAGGAAGAGTCTGGTAAAGAGCATTTTCTATAAAAGTTGATTCCAATTTAACGTTTCTGTAAAGGTTTTGTGTATCCTTAGTAGGCTATCTGTCCCTGTTTCTGAAAATCTCTCGGTTCAACTTATTTTTCTTCTCTACTTCCAGCCATGCTTTCATAAAGCCTTTGAAAGTTCCCATCCTATACCTGGCACTGTGCTAGGAACTCATGTCCGTGCATTAAATGACTTCCCATTCTACTCTTTTAACTTCTGTTTTTTGAATTTCTTTTACATAAATGAATTTCGTGTATTGTAAAATAGGATGTACTTTGATTTGTCTAGTATGATGATTTTTAACAGCTTTTTTATTATAAAAAATTATTCTTATAGCAGAAGTGCAAGAAAAATGATCTCAAAACAAAAACAACAAATTTTCATACAGATATATCTCCTGTTAATATTAGGACATTTTCTCCTTATTTTTTGTGTACATATTATATTTCTTTATGTATATATACTCAGGTATATTGGGCATGTGTTCATCTGTGTGCATAAATGTGCATTGCACATGAGCACATGTCTCTGTGTCAACAATGTCTGTCATTTGTGGATATCTGTGTACATATACAAATGACAATTTATTCGTTAATTCAGAAAACACTTATTTTATTTGATTAATTGCCAGGTACTGTGTTCGACACTGGTTGCCTATAGTGAATGAGACAGTCTCACTTTCTGTCTTTATAAATACTACAATGTAATGGGGTAGACAGAAAGAGAAAAATATACATAAATAAAATAAACATTATTTTAACAAGCACTTAATTTGGTAGTGCACTATTTTTGGTGTCAGTTATGATTTATTGTGTTGAAGTTTAGTATATCAGTTTTTCAGAAGGCAGAGCTGAGACATAAGCCTCGGTTTTTAGTAATGCGTGTTCTCAGGTATAAAAAGGAGAAAATATAGAAGTAATGAAACAAAGACCCTGGGAGGTGTTCTGTGTGCAAAAGAACCTAGCTTCTAAATAGTGAACAATGCTCAGTTAAATTAATGATGTCCAAAGCTTAGGAAGTCTCTCAGTCTGGATTGCTGTCACAGCACAAGAAAAAGTGGATGTTAAGAAAGGGGTTACTTTGTGCTGAACAATTAGACATACTGATTAGGCCCTTGAATTTCAGGAGCAAATAAAAGTCTTCTGGTGTTGGCACCACAACAGACTAGATTATCATTTTATTTTTTAATTACCTCTGGTTTTCTCTAGTAAATTTTTTCACCAGATGAAAATGGCTTGCTCTCACCAGAAAGCTCAGTAGTTAAAGCATCACACCCATACGCTAATATCATAGGTTTGCTCCTGCGTAAAGGACCATACAAAAGCAGATTTATGTTTCTGACTGTCTTTCTTTCTTTCCCCGCCTTTTTGTTGCCTCTAATATGAATAAATATATAAAAGATAAAATGAGAATGGCTTTTTTGATGTTGTTTTTGTAGCTTAAATTGCATAGAAGAATGAATTATGTGTTACAAAATATCACCCCAAGAGGAAATAAATGGTAAGGTTGTAAAGTACCATAATTCCCCATGTATAAGAAGCTTCCCTGTATAAGACGCACATTATTGGGTGGGGTTCAATGTTTGAATAAATGATAGCAAAAGCGAATAAATGAGAAATACAAGTAAAAAGTTCTACAACCACTATATAAGACGCACCGGTTATCTAAACCAACATTTTTCAAAAAACTTCAGTCTTATTCATGAAAAAATATGATATATACCCACCAAATGTCTCTGTGAATATTTCTTTTTGTCTTTTTTTTTCCAGAGACAGGAAGAGAGTCAGATAGTGGGATAGATAGGGACAGACAGACAGAGAGTGTTCTTATTATGTGCCAGGTCACAGATCAATCATCAGTTTTTCATTGTGACTCCTTTCTTGTTCAGTGACTGCTGTCTCATATGTGCCTTGAGCAGGGGGCTATATCTCATTAAGTCACCGCTTGCTATAGAGAGCAACCTTGGGTTAAAGATTGTGAGCTTTGCTCAAACCACATAAGAACACGCTCAATGTGGCACCCTTGGGATCTCAAACATGAGTCCACCACATTCCAGTCACTTGCTCTAACCACTAAACATTGCCTGCTCACGCTGTGAACATTTTTCTTTTGCTTTCTCTGGATTTTATTTAGTATCCTGGTTCTTAATACGGGTGGAAAGACCCTGCATTTTAAGGTTTTTTTTTTTGCCGTAAAATAGATTCATAACTAAATTTTCCCGTATGTTTCCTTATGTAGTATTAATTTTCATTAATTTTAATCTATTTTGCAACTTGAATTATGATTTTGAGCGGAAAGAGGTTATTTAGGAGTTAATTTTCTTACCTTCAAAAAGGGATTTTTAGTTATTTGTATTACTGTTTACTATATTAAGTGTGAGGACAACAAGAAACATGCTTTATATCATTTCTAAGGTTAGAGGTAGTAGAAACATGCTTGAAACAACATACAGGAATATCTGTGGTAATTGTTTTCCAAGTGCACTTCCCTGCTGCCACCTCGTGTGCACCTTGGGAATAACAGCTCAGATCAGTTCATCTTATAAATTCATCAGTTATGTGTTGTGTGTTATTTTTCCATGTTGAATCCAAGGCTATCTATGAGAATGTTTTATAACTTGTAAATATAACAAATTTCTCATTACAGCTACTACTTCTTTCAACAATAATTGTAGTGAAAGTAAGAATTATTCTTGGTATCATTTCAATCTTCTGATTTTGGCTGGAACTTGCTCCATAGCACATACAATAATGGTCTCTGTTACATGTTCTTCTCTGCTGCCACCTCGTATGCTTCTTGGGAATCAACCTCAGGCCAGGTCCAAAGGAATAGTCTGGTACAGAGCATTTTCTATAAATGTTGATTCCAATTTTCCATTTCTGTAAAGGTTTTGTGTATCCTTAGTAGACTATCTGTCCCTGTTTCTGAAAATCTTTCGGTTCAACTTATTTTTTCATCTTTATTTCCAGCTATGCTTTCATAAAGCATTTGAAAGTGCCGATCATATACCTGGCACTGTGCTAGGAACTCATGTCGGTGCACTCAATGAATTCCCATTCTACTCTTTTAACTTCTGTCTTTTGAACTTCTTTTATATAAATCATCTTTGTGTATTGTAAAATAAGATGTGCTTTGATTTGACAAGTATTTTAAATTTTAACAGCTTTTTTAATATAAAAAAGTATTCTTATAGCAGAAGTGCAAGAAACATGATCTCAAAAACAAAAACAACAAATTTTCATACAGATATATCTACTGTTAATATTAGGACATTTTCTTTCCATATTCTTTTTGTACGTATTATATTTCTGTATGTATATATACTGAGGTACATTGGGCGTGTGTACATCTGTGTGCAAAAATGTGCTTTGCACATGAGCACATCTCTCTGTGTCAACAATATCTGTCATTTGTGGATATCTGTGTACATATGCAAATGACTCTTTATTCGTTCATTCAGGAAACACTTATTGTATTTGATTAATTGCCAGGGACTGTGCTCGACATTGGTTGCCTATAGTGAATGAGACAGTCTCACTTTCTGTCTTTATAATACTACAGTGTAATGGGGTAGACAGAAATTGAAAAATATACATAAATAAAATAAACATAAGTTTAAGAAGCACTTAATTTAGTAGTGCAATATCTTTGGTGTCAGTTATGATTTATTGTGTTGTGGTTCAGTATATCAGTTTCTCAGAAGGCAGAGCTGAGACATAAGTCTCGGTCTTTCAGCAATGCGTGTTCTCTGGTAAAAAATGGAGAAAATATAGAACTAATGAAACAAAGACCCTGGGAGGTGTTTTGTGAGCAAAGAACCTAACATCAATGTAGTGACCAATCCTCAGTTAAATTAATGATGTCCAAAGCTTAGGAGGTCTTTAAGTCTGGATTGCTGCCAAGGCACAGGAGAATGTGCATGTTAGGAAAGGGTTCAATTTGTGCTAAACAATTAGAAATTCTGATTATGCCCTTGAATTTCAAGAACAAATAATAGTCTTCTGGTGTTGGCACCACAACAAACAAGATTATCATTTCATTTTTTAATTACCTCTGTTTTTTTCTAATAAATTTATTCACCAAATGACAATGGCTTGCTCTCACCAGAGAGCTCAGTAGTTAAAGCATCACACCCATATGCTAATATCATAGGTTTGCTCCTGCATCAAGGCACATACAAAAACAGATTGATGTTTCTGACTGTCTGTGTGTCTTTTCCCTCTTTTATCCTGCCACTAACATGAATAAATATATAAAAGAAAAAATGAGAATGGCTTTGTTGTTGTTGTTTTTGCAGCTTAAATTGCATAAAAAAATGAATTATGTTTTAAAAAATCTCACCCCAAGAGAAAATAAATGGTAAGGTTCTAAAGTACCATAATTCCCCATGTATAAGAAGCTTCCCTCTATAAGACACACCTTATTTGGGGGGCTCAAAGTTTGAGTAAATGGTAGCACAAGCAAATAAACGAGAAATGCAAGTAAAAAATTCTACAACTACTGTATAAGACACACCCCGTTTTCTAACCACACATTTTTCAAAAAAGATGAGTCTTATTTATAGGAAAATATGATATACACCCACCAAATGTCACTGTGAACATTTCTTTTTTCCTTTTTTTCCCAGAGACAGGGAAGGAGTCAGAGAAAAGGATAGATAGAAACAGACAGAGAGAGAGAGAGTTCTGATTATGTGCCAGGTCACAGATCAATCATCAGGTTGTCGTTCTGACCCCTTACTTGTTCATTGACTCCTGTTTCATATGTGCCTTCACCATGGGGCTATATCTCATAGAGTGACAGCTTGATCTAGACAGCGACTTGGGCTCAAGATGGTGAGTTTGCTCACACCACATGAGCCTGTGCTCAAGATGGTACTCTTGGGATCTCAAACCTGAGTCCACCACATTTCTGTCAATTGTTCTAACCATTGCACCATCGCATGCTCACGTTGTGAACATTTTTTCTTTTACTTTCTCTAGATTTTATGTAGAAACCTGGTTCATAGTAAGGGTGGAAACGCTGTATGTTTCAATGTTTTCTTGCCCTAAAATAGATTCATCATGACATTTTCCCTTACGTTTTCTTATGTAGATTTTATTTCCATTAATTTTAAGGTATTTTGCAACTTGAATTGTGATTTTGAGTGGAAAGATTTATTTAGGAGTTAATTTCCTTACCTTCAAAGAAGGAATTTTTAGTTAATTTGTATTACTGTTTACTATGTTAAGTGTGAGGACAACAAGAAACATGCTTTTATCATTTCTAAGTTTAGTGGTAGTTGAAACTTGCTTGAAAGAACATACAGGATTTTGTGGGGTAAATGTTTTCCAAGTGCACTTCCCTGCTGCCACCTCGTGTGCACCTTGGGAATAACAGCTCAGATCAGTTCATCTTATAAATACATCAGTTATGTGTTGTGTGTTATCTATCCATGTTGAATCCAAGGCTATCTATGAGAACGTTTTTTAACTTGTAAATATAACAAATTTCTCATTACAGCTACTACTTCTTTCAATGATAATTCTAGTGAAAGCAAGAATTATTCTTGGTATCATTTCAATCTTCTGATTTTGGCTGGAACTTGCTCCATAGCACATACAATAATGGTCTCTGTTACATGTTCTTCTCTGCTGCCACCTCGTGTGCATCTTGGGAATCAAGTTTCAGGCCAGGTCCAAAGGAATAGTCTGGTACAGAGCATTTCCTATAAACGTTGATTCCAATTTGCCGTTTTTATATAGTTTTTGTGTATCCTTAGTGGTTTGTTTTCTGAAAATCTCTTGGTTCATCTTGTTTTTCTTCTTTTCTTCCAGCCATGTTTTCATAAAGCCTTTGAAAGTGCCCATCATATACCAGCCACTGTGCTCGGAACTCATTTCCTTTCACTCAGTGACTTCCCTTTCTATTCTTTTTACTTCTTTCTTTTGAACTCCTTTTATTTAAATCGACTTATTGTAGTGTAAATTGGATGTGCTTTGATTTGAGAAATACTTTGAATTTTAACAGCTTTTTTATTATAAAAAATATATTCTTATTGCAGAAGTGCAAGAGAAAAGAATCTCAAATACAACAACAACAAATTTTCACACAGATATATCTACCTTTAATATTAGGACATTTTATTTCCATACTCTTTGTGTACCTACTCTTTTTCTCAATGTATATATACTCAGGTTCATTGGTTGTGTGTTCATCTGTGTGCATAAATTTGCATTGCACATGAGCTTATCTCTCTGTGTCTGCAGTGTTTGTCATTTGTGGATATCTGTGTATGTATGCAAAGGACTATTTATTCACTCATTCAGGAAACACTTATTTTATTTCTATTATGTGTCAGGCACTGTGCTCGACACTGTTTGGCTATAGTGAATGAGACAGACTCACTTTCTGTTTTATGAATACTACACTGTCATGGGGTAGACAGAACAGAAAATATATACATAAATAAATTAATCATAAGTTGAAACAAGCAAGGAATTTTTAGTGCCATACGTTTGTTCCCAGTTATGACTTATTCTAGCAATTTTCATTATTTCAGTTTCTCAGAAGGCAGAGCTGAGTCATAAGTCCCAGTTTTTCAGCAGTGCATGTCCTCAGGTATAAAATTGAGAAAATATCGAAGTTATGAAACAAAGACCCTGGAAGGTGTTCAGTGACAAAAGAACCTAGATTTTATGTGGTGACCAATGCTCAGAAATATTCTGATGTCGAAAGCTTAGGAGGTCTCTCAGTATAGACTGCTGCCATGGCACAAGGGAAAGTGCATGTTAGGAAATGGGTCACATTTTGCTAAACAATTAGAAACAGTGTTTATGCTCCTGAATTTCAAGAGCAAAGAAAAGTTCTCTGCTGTTGTCACCAAAGCAGACTAAATAATCATTTTTTTAATTACCTCTGGTTTTCTCTAGTAAAGTTTTACCCCAAAAGACAATGGCTTGCTGTCACCAGAAGCTCAGGAATTAAAGCATCACACCCATATGCTAATGTCATACGTTTGGTCCTGGGTCAAGGCACATAGAAAATCAGATTGACGTTTTGAACTGTCTGTCATTTTTTCTCTTTATGCTTTCTCTAACATTTATAAATAAATAGAAAAAAAAGTGACAACGGCTTTTTTGTTGTTTATTTTTCAGCTTAAATTGTATAGAAGAATGAGTTATGTTTTTGAAAACCTCACCCCTAGAGAAATAAATGATAAGATTTTAAAGCACCATATTTCTCCTGTATGAGAAGCCTCCCTTTATATGATGCATCTAAATTTTGGAGCCCAAAGTTTGAGAAAATGATAACAAATTCGAAAAAATGGGAAATTTAAGTAAAAAATACTACAATCACTGTTTAAGATGCACTCAGTATACCAACCCCACATATTTCAAAAAAGATGAGTCTCATACACGGGAAAATATGGTATACACCACCAAATGTCTCTGTGAACAGATTTTTTTCTTTTTTCTATTTTTTTTTACAGAATCAGGGAGAGATTCAGAGAGAGGGATAGATACGAACAGAGAGATAGTTATAAGAGAGTTATTTATTATGTGCGAGGTCACAGGTCAATCATCGATTTGTCGTTGTGAAACCTTCCATGTTCCTTGACTCCTGTCTCATATGTGCCTTGACCTGGGGACTACAGCTGATCGAGTGACCGCTTCCTCAAGCATGTGACCTTGGCCTCAAGCTGGTGAGCTTTGCTCAAACCACATGAACCCAAGCTCAAACTGGCGCCCTTGGAATATCAAACCTGAGTTCTACGTTTTCCAGTCAAATGTTGTGACCACAGCACCATTGCCTGCTCATGCTGTGAACATTTTTTTCTTTTAATTTCTCTGGATTTTATTTAGTATCCTGGTTCTTAGTATGGGTGGAAATGTGTATTTTAAGGTTTTCTTACCCTAAAAATATACTCATCACTACATTTTTCCATAGGTTTCCTTCTGTAGTTTTTATTTCCCTTAATTTTAAGGTATTTTGTAACTTGAAATGTGATTTTGAGGGGGTGGTTATTTAGGAGTGAATTTTTTTTTAAAAAAATTAATTAATTTTTATTACTGTTTTCTATATTAAGTGTAATGTCAACAAGAAACATGCTTTATATCATTTCTAAGGTTAGAGATAGTTGAAACTTGCTTGAAAGGACATACTGGATTATCTGTGGTAAATGTTTTCCAAGTGCGCTTCTTTGTTGCAACCTCGTGTGCACCTTGGGAAAAACAGCTCAGAGCAGTTCCCCTGGAAAAATACAGCAGTTGGGTCTTGTGCATTATCTGTCAATGTTAAATCTAAGGCTATCTAAAAGAAAATTTTATAACTTGTAAATATAAGGCATTTCTACTTACTGATTGCTACTTCATTCATTGTTAACTGTAGTGAAATCAAGAAATATTCTTGGTATCATTTAAGTCCACTGAAGTTACTGGAACTTTCTGACAGCACGTACAATAATGATCTCTGTTCCATGTGCTTCTCTGCTGCGACCTCAAGGTCAGCTTGGGAATTACGGCTCAGTACAGGTCCAAAGGAAAAGTTTGGTAGAGAGGATTGTCTATAAACGTTGATTCCAGTTTGCCATTTCTGTATAGTTTTTGTGTATCCTTAGTGGTTTGTTTTCTGAAAATCTCTCGCTTCATCTAGTTTTTCTCCTTTTCTTCCAGCAATCCTTTCATAAAGCCTTTGAAAGTGCCCATCATATACCAGGCACTGTGCTTAGGAACTCATTTCCTTGCACTCAGTGACTTCCCATTCTATTATTTTTATTTCCTTTTTTTGAACATCTTTTATTTAAATCTAATTAGTGTAGTGTAAAATTGGATGTGCTTTGATTCGAGAAATACTTTGATTTTTTTTTTTTTGTCTTCGAAACACATACATTTTTTTTTAATAATTTTATTTTTTTAATGGGGTGACATCAATAAATCAGGATACATATATTCAAAGATAACAAGTCCAGGTTATCTTGTCATTCAGTTATGTTGCATACCCACCACCCAAAGTCAGATTGTCCTCCGTCACCTTCTATCTTGTTTTCTTTGTGCCCCTCCTCACACCCTTTCCCTCTCCCATTCCCCCCTCCCCCCCGTAACCACCACACTCTTATCAATGTCTCTTAGTTTCACTATTATGTCCCACCTACGTATGGAATAATACAGTTCCTGGTTTTTTCTGATTTACTTATTTTGCTTCGTATCATGTTATCAAGATACCACCATTTTGCTGTAAATAATACTTTAAATTTTAACAGCTTTTTTATTATAAAAATATATTCTTATTGCAGAAATACAAGAGAAAATGATCTCGAAAAACAACAACAACAAATTTTCATACAGATATATCTACCTTTAATATTAGGACATTTTATTTACATATTCTTTGTGTACCTAGTTCTTTTTCTCTATGTATATGTACTCAGGTACATTGGGTGTGTGTACATATGTGTGCATAGATGTGCATTGCACATGAGCTTATCTCTCTGTGTCCGCAGTGTCTGTCATTAGTGGATATCTGTGTATATATGCAAATGACTATTTATTTACTCATTCAGAAAACACTTATTATATTTCTATTATGTGGCAGGCACTGTGCTCGACAATGGTTGCCTATACTGAATGAGACAGACTCACTTTCTGTTTTATGAATACTACACTGTCATGGGTAGACAGAAAGGAAAATATATACATAAATAAATTAATTGTAAGTTGAAACAAGCTCGGAATTTGGTAGTGCAATACCTTTGGTCCCAGTTATGACTTATTCTGGCAATGTTCAGTATATCAGTTTCTCAGAAGGCAGAGCTGAGACATATGTCTCGATTTTTCAGCAATGCATGGCCTCAGGTATAAAATTGAGAAAATATAGAAGTTATGAAACAAAGACCCTGGAATGTGTTCAGTGAGCAAAGGAACCTAGCTTTTATGTGGTGACCAATGCTCAGAAAAATTCTGATGTCGAAAGCTTAGGAGGTCTCTCAGTCTAGGCTGCTGCCACGGCACAAGGGAAAGTGCATGTTAGGAAAGGGTTTGCATTTTCCTAAACAATCAGAAACAGTGTTTATGTCTCTGAATTTCAGAGCAAAGAAAAGTCCTCTGGTGTTGTCACCACAGCAGACTGGATAATCATTTTATTTTTAATTACCTCTTGTTTTCTCTAGTAAATTTTTACCCCAAAAGACAATGGCTTGCTATCACCAGGGAGCTCAGTAGTTAAAGCATCACACCTATATGCTAATGTCATAGATTTGGTTCTGGGTCAAGGCACATACAGAATCAGATTGATGTTTCGCACTGTCTGTCGTTTTTTCTCTTTATGCTCCCTCTATCATTAATAAATAAATAAAAGAAAAAATGACAATGGCTTTTTTTGTTGTTGATTTTTCAGCTTAAATTGCATAGAAAAATGAGTTATATTTTTCAAAATCTCATGCCTAGAGGAAATAAATGGTAAGGTTGTAAAGCACCATATTTCCCCATGTATAAGAAACATCCCTGTATACGAAGCACCATAATTTTGTAGCACAAAGTTTGAGAAAATGATAAAAAATTTGAATAAATGGGAAATGCAAGTAAAAAATACTACAACCACTGTATAAAACGCACCAGTTTTCTAACCCCACATTTTTTAAAAAGATGAGTCTCATACATGGAGAAATGTGTTATACACCTCCAAATGTCTCTGTGAACAGATTTTTTTTTCTTTTTTTTTGCAGAAACAGGAAGAGATTCAGAGAGAGGGATAGATATGGACAGACACAAATGAAGAGAGTTATTTATTATGTGCGAGGTCACAGATCAATCATTGATTTGTCGTTGTGAAACCTTCCGTGTTCCTTGACTCCTGTTTCATATGTGCCTTGGCCAGGGGACTACAGCTGATCAAGTGACCGCTTCCTCGAGCAAGCGACCTTGGCCTCAAGCTGGTGAGCTTTGCTCAAACCACATGAGCCCAAGCTCAAGCTGGTGCCCTTGGAATCTCAATCCCGAGTACTCCGCATTTCAGTCAAATGTTGTGACCACAGCGCCATTGCCTGCTCATTCTGTGAACATTTTTTTCTTTTAATTTCTCTGGATTTTATTTAGTATCCTTGTTCTTAGTATGGGTGGAAATGTTGTGTATTTTAAGGTTTTCTTGCCATAAAATATACTCATCACTACATTTTTCCATAGGATTCCTTCTGTAGTTTTTATTTCCATTAATTTTAAGGTATTTTGTAACTTGAAATGTGATTTTGAGGAGGCGGTTATTTAGGAGTAAATTTCCTTTCCTAAAAAAATATAAAATTTAATTAATTTTTATTACTGTTTTTTTTTATGTTAAGTGTAAAGTCAACAAGAAACATGCTTTATATCATTTCTAAGGTTAGAGGTAGTTGAAACATGCTTGAAAGGACATACTGGATTATCTGTGGTAAATGTTTTCCAAGTGTGCTTCTTTGTTGCCACCTCATGTGCACCTTGGGAAAAAGAGCTCAGAGCAGTTCACCTGGACAAATACAGCAGTTGGTTCTTTTGCGTTATCTATCAATGTTAAATCTAAGGCTATCTAAAAGAAACTTTTATAACTTGTAAATATAAGGCATTTCTACTTACTGATTGCTACTTCTTTCATTGTTATCTGTAGTGAAAGCAAGAGATATACTTGGTATCATTTAAGTCCACTGAAGTTACTGGAACTTGCTGACAGCACATACAATAATAATCTCATTTTCATGTGCTTCTCTGCTACCACCTCGTGTTCAGCTTGGGAATAACGCCTCAGTACAGGTCCAAAGGAAAAGTTTGGTAGAGAGGATTGTCTATAAACGTTGATTCCAATTTGCCGTTTCTGTCTAGTTTTTGTGAATCCTTAGTGGTTTGTTTTCTGAAAATCCCTCGGGTCATCTTGCTTTTCCTCTTCCTTTCCTGCCATACTTTTGTAAAGCCTTTGAAAGTGCCCATCATACACCAGGCACTTTCCTAGGAACTCATTTCCTTGCACTCATTGACTTCCCATTCTACTCTTTTAATTTCTGACCTTTGATCTTCTTTTATATAAATCTACTTCGTGTATTGTAAAATAGAATGTTCTTTGATTTGAAAAGTATGTTGAATTTTAAAAGCTTTTTTATTATAAGAAAAGTATTTTTAGTGCAGAAGTGCATGAAAAGTGATCTCAAAAACAATAACTACAAATTTTCATACAGATATATCTATGGTTAATATTAGGACATTTTCTTTCCATATTTTTTGTATTTCTATTATATTTCTCTATGTATATATACTCAGGTATATTGGGTGTGTGTACATCTGTGTGCATAGATGTACATTTCACATAATCATATCTCTCTTTGTCCACAGTGTCTTCATTTGTGGATATCTGTGTATGTATGCAAATGACTCTTTATTCATTCATTTAGGAAACACTTATTTTATTTCTATTATGTGTCAGGTACTGTTCTCGACACTGGTTGCCTATATTGAATGAGACAGACTCACTTTCTGTCTGTATGAATACTACGCTGTCATGGGGTAGACAGGAAGAGAAAAATATACATAAGTAAAATAATCATAAGTTTAACAAGCACTGAATTTTTTATTTAATAGCTTTGGTGTCAGTTATGATTTATTGTGGCAAGTTTCAGTATATCAGTTTCTCAGAAGGCAGATCTGAGACATAAGTCTCAGTTTTTCAGCAATGTGAGTTCTCAGGTATAAAATTGAGAAAATATAGAAGTTATGAAACAAAGACCCCGGAAAGTGTTCTGTGAGCAAAAGCACCTAGCTAGTAAGTGGTGACCAATGTTCAGATAAATTGTGATATCCAAAGCTTAGGAGGTCTCTCAGTCTGGAGTGCTGCCATGGAACAAGAGAAAGTGCATGTTAGAAAAGGGGTCATTTTGTGCTAATCAATTATAAATAGTTATTATGCCCCTGAAATTCAGGAGCAAAGAAAAGTCTCTTGGTGTTGTCACCACAGCAGACTAGATTATTATTTTATTTTTAATTACCTCTGGTTTCCTCTAGTAAATTTTTTCCCCAAAAGACAATGGCTTGCTCTCACCAGAGAGCTAAGTAGTAAAAGCATCACACCTATGTGCTAAAGTCATAGGTTTGCTCCTGGGCCAAGGCATATACAGAAACAGATTGATGTTTCTGACTATCTGTCTGTCTTTTCCAACCTTTATCCTGCCTCTAACATGAATAAATATATAAAAGAAAAAATTACAATGGCTTTTTTGTGGTTGTTTATGCAGCTTATATTGCTTAGAAGAATAAATTATGTTTCTCAAAATCTCACCCCAAGAAGAAGTAAATGCTAAGTTCATAAAGTACCATATTTCCCCATGTATAAGAAGCCTCCCTGTATAAAATGCACCTTAATTTGGGGGCACAATGTTTTTGAAAATAATAGCAATTGCAAATAAATAGGACATGCAAGTAAAAAATACTACAACCACTGTATAAGAGGCACCCAGTTTCTAACCCCACAGTTTTCAAAATAGATGGGTCTCATTCATGGGGAAATATGTTATACACACTCCAAATGCTTTTGTGAACATTTCTTTTATTATTTTTTTTTACAAAGACAGGGAGAAAGGCAGAGAGTGGGATAGTTAGTGACAGACAGACAGAAATGGAGAGATTTTTTTTTATTATGTGCCAGGTCACAGATCAATCATCAGTTTTTTGTTGTGACCCCTTACCTCTTCATTGACTCCTGTCTCATATGTGCCTTGACAAGGGGGATACAGCTGATCAAGTGACTGCTTGCTCAATCCAGCGACCTTGGGCTCAAGCTGTTGATCTTTGCTAAAACAAGATCAGCCCACACTGAAGCTCTCTAACTTGGGATCTCCAATCTGGGTACTGCGCATTCCAGTCATATGTTCTACCCACTGTGCCACTGCCTTGTCAGTCAGTATACATTTTATTTCTTTTACATTTCTCTAGTATCCTTTTTCTTAGTTTGGGTGGAAAGGCTGTGTATTTTAAGGGTTTTTTTTCCCTAAAATATATTCATCAGTACATTTTTCCATAGATTTTCTTATGTAGTCTTTATTTTCATTAATTTTATAGTATTTTGTAACTTGAACTGTGAGTTTGAGGTGGGGTTATTTAGGAGTGAATTTCTTTACTTTAAAAAGAAAGGGTTTTTTAGCCCTGGCTGGTTGGCTCAGCGGTGAAGCGTTGGCCTGGTGTGCAGGGGACCTGGGTTCGAATCCCGTCCAGAACACATAGGAGAGACACCCATTTGCTTCTCCACTTCTCCTCCTTTCTCTCTGTCTCTCTCTTCCCCTTCCGCAGCCGAGGCTCCATTGGAGCAGGGATGGCCCGGGCGCTGGGGATGGCTCCGTGGCCTCTGCACCAGGCTCTAGAGTGGCTCTGGTCACGGGAGGGCTAGTCACAGAAAGGCAGATCGTCGCCCCCTGGTGGGCAGAGCATCGCCCCTGGTAGGCGTGCCAGGTGGATCCCGGTCGGGCACATGCGGGAGTCTGTCTGACTGTCTCTCCCTGTTTCCAGCTTCAGAAAAATTAAAAAAAAGAAAGGGTTTCTTAGTGAATTTCTATGAATGATTACTAGAGCAAATATTATGACAACAAGAAATATGCTTTATATGATTTCAAAGGTTTGAGGGAGTTGAAACTTGTTTGAATGAACATACAGAAATGTCTGTGATAAATGTTTTCCAAGTGCACTTCTCTGCTGCCACCTCGTGTGCACCTTGGGGATAACAGCTCAGAGCAGTTCACCTGAAAATACAGCATTTGGGTGTTGTGCGTTATCTATCAATGTTGAATCCAAGGCTATCTAGAATGTACGTTTATATCTTGTAAATATGAGGGAGTTCTAGTTACTGTTTGCTATCTGTTTCAATGTTAACTGTAGTGTAAGCAAGAGATATTCTTGATATCATTTCAGTCCTCTGATGTTTGCTGGAAGTTGCTCCATAGCACATACAATAATGGTCTGTGTTACATGAGCTTCTCTGCTGCCACCTCATTTGCATCTTGGAAATCACGCTTCTGTACAGGTCCCAAAGAAAATTTTGGTAGAAAAGATTGTCTACAACCATTGATTTCAATTAGCAGGTTCTGTGAAGTTTTTGTGTATTCTTATTGGTTTGTTTTCTGGGAATCTATTGTTTCATCTTGTTTTTCTTCTTTCCTTCCAGCCATGCTTTCATAAAGCCTTTGAAAGTGCCCATCATATACCAGGCACTGTGCTAAGAACTCATGTCCCTGCACTCTGTCACTTCCCATTCTGCTATTTTTACATCTGTATTTGGAACTTCTCTCATTTAAATCTACTTAATGTATTGTAAAATATGATGTGCTTTGATTTGACAAGTATTCAATATATTGAATTTTAACAGATATATTATTATACAAATGGTATTCTTAATGCAGAAGTGCAAAAATTCTGATAAGAAAAACAAAACAACAAATTTTCATACATAGATATCAACTGTTAACTTTAGCCATTTTCTTTCCATATTCTTTGTGTACCAATTATATTTCTCTACGTATATGTACTCAAGTACATTGGTGGATGTACCCAATGTTTGCAAAGATGTGCATTGCACAGGAGCATATCTATCTGTTTCAATAGTGTCTGTCATTTTTGGATATCTGTGTATATATGCATATGACTATTTATTCACTCTTTCAGTAAAAACTTATTGTACTTTTATTATATGCCAGGCACTGTGCTTGACACTGGTTCCCCATAGTGAATGCGACAGACTCTCTTTCTGTCTTTATGGATATTATATTGTAATGGAATAGAAAGAAAAAGGAAAATATATAGATAAAAAAATATAAGTTGTAGCGTCGGCCTAGCGTGCGGAGGACCCGGGTTCGATTCCCGGCCAGGGCACACAGGAGAAGCGCCCATTTGCTTCTCCACCCCTCCGCCGCACTTTCCTCTCTGTCTCTCTCTTCCCCTCCCGCAGCCAGGGCTCCATTGGAGCAAAGATGGCCCGGGCGCTGGGGATGGCTCTGTGGCCTCTGCCCCAGGCGCTAGAGTGGCTCTGGTCGCAATATGGCGATGCCCAGGATGGGCAGAGCATCGCCCCCTGGTGGCAGAGCGTTGCCCCATGGTGGGCGTGCCGGGTGGATCCTGGTCGGGCGCATGAGGGAGTCTGTCTGACTGTCTCTCCCCGTTTCCAGCTTCAGAAAAATGAAAAAAATATATATACATAAGTTGTGACAAACACTGGATTTGGTAGTGCCATACCTTTGGTCTCAATAGTGATTGATCGTGGCAAGGTTATGTATATCTGTTTTGGAGAAGGCAGAGCTGAGACATAAGTCTCAGTTCTTCAGGAAAGTGTGTTCTCAGCGATATAACTGAGAAAATTTACAAGTAATGAAACAAAGACCCTTGAAGGTGTTCTGTGACCAAAAGAATCTAACTTGTATGTGCTGACCCAGGCTCAGATAAATTCTGAAAACCAAAGCTTAGGAGATTTCTCAGTCTTGATTCCTGCAACAGCAGAAGAAAAAGTGCATGTTAGGAAAGGTGTCAATTTGTGCTCAACAATCAGAAATACACTTTATGCCCCTGAATGTCAAGAGCATAGAAAAGTCTTCTGGTGTTGTCACCACAGCAGACTAGATTATTATTTTATTTTTTATTTGCCTCATGTTTACTCTAGTAATTTTGTCTCCCTTGAGACATTGGCTTGCTTACACCAGAGGGCTCAATAGTTATAGCATTATGCCAATACAGTAATAACTAAATAAAAGAAAAATGACAATGGCTTTTTTTTGTTTATTTTTGCAACTTAAATTGCTTAGAGGAATGAATTATGTTTTTCAAAATCTCACCCCAAGAGGAAATAAGTGGTAAGGTTGTAAAGTACCATATTTCCCCATGTATAAGTAGCCTCCCTGTATAAGAAGCACCTTAATTTGGGGGCACAAAATTTAAGAAAATGATAGCAATGTGAAGAAACAGGAAATGCAAGTAAAAATACAACAACCACTGTATAAGACACACCCAGTTTTAAAACCCCACATTTTTAAAAATGATGAGTTTTATACATAGGAAAATATGGATAGAACTTCCAAATATCTCTGTGAACATTTCATTCTTTCTTATTTCTTTCTTTTAAACAGAGACATAGAGAGAGTCAGAGAGAGGGATAGATAGGGACAGACAGACAGAAATGCAGAAAATGTTTTATTATGTGCCAGGTCACAGATCAATCATCAGTTTTTCGTTGGGGCAACTTAGTTGCTCATTGACTGCTCTCTGATATGTGCCTTGACCAGTGGGCTACAGCTGACCGTGGGAAACCTTGCTTGCACCAGCGACCTTGGTCTTAATCTGTTGAGCTTTTCTAAAACAAGATGAGGCCACGCTCAAGCTGGGGACCTTGGGACCTCAAACGTGGGTACTGCGCATTCCAGTTAAATGCTCTACCCACCGCGCCACTGTCTTGACAGTCTGTGAACATTTTCTTTTTTTTTACATTCCCTGATTTTTATTTAGTATCCTGGTTCTTAGTAGAGGGGGAAAGGCTGTGTATTTTAAGGTTTTTATCCCCTAAAATGTATTCATAACTACATTGTTTCATAGGTTTTCTTATGTAGTCTTTATTTTCATTAATTTTAAAGTATTTTTTAACTTGAATTGTGAGTTTGAGGGCGGGGTTATTTAGGAATGAGTTTTATAACTTAAAAAAGAAAGGATTTTGTAGTTAGTTTCTAGGAATGATTACTAGAGTAAGTATAATAACAGCAAAAAATATGCTTTATATAATTTCAAAGGTTTGAGGTAATAGAACCTTGCTTGAATAAACATACAGGAATGTCTGCGGTAAATGTTTTCCAAATGCGCTATTCTGCTGCCACCTCGTGTGCACCTTGGGAATAACAGCTCAGAACAGTTCACCTGGAAAAACACAAAAGTTTGGTGCTGTGCGTTATCTATCAATTTTGAAACCAAGACTACTTAGAAGATACATTTATAACTTGTAAAGATAAGGAATTTCTAGTTACTGTTTGCTACTTCTTTCAATGGTAACTCTAGTGAAAGCAATAGACATACTTGATATCATTTCAATCCTATGAAGTTTGCTGAAACTTGCTGTGTAGCACATACAATAATGGTCTCTGTTACATGTGCTTCTCTGCTGCCACCTCGTGTGCATGTAGGGAATCATGCCTCAGTACATATCCAAAGGAAAGGAATGGTAGAGTGCATTCTCTACAAATGTTGATTTCAATTCACTGTTTCTGTAAAGATTTTATGTATTCTTAGTGATTTGATTTCTTGGAATCTATCCATTCATCTTGATTTTCTTCTTTACTTCCAGCAATGCTTTTATAAAGCATTAGAATGTTCCCATCATATACCAGGCACTGTGCTAGGAACTACATGAGTAGTTGCTGAACTCAATGTCTTCCCAGTCTACAATTTTTACTTCTGTCTTTTGAACTCCTTTATTTAAATCTTCTTAATATATTTTAAAATAGGATGTGCTTTGATTTGACAAGTATGTTGAATTTAATTGCTTTTTTATTATAAAACCTGTATTTTATTGCAGAAGTGCAAAAAGATGATAAAAATAAAACAACAAATTTTCATCCAGAGATAACTACTGTTAATATTATGCCATTATCTTTCCATATTCTTAGTGTGCCTATTATATTTCTCTATCTATACGTACTAAGGTACATTGGGTGTGCATACATTTGTGTGCATAGATGTGCATTGCACATGAGCATATGTCTCTGTTTCCACATTGTCTATCATTTTTGGATACCTGTGTATGCATGCAAAATACTATGTATTCTTTCATTTATTAAACACTTCTTGTATTTCTATTATGTCCCAGGCACTGTGCTCCACACTGGTAGCCTATAGTGAAAGAGACAGACTGTCTTTATGAATAATACACTGTCATGCTGTAGACAGAGAAAGAAAAAAATATACATAAATAAAATAATTATAAGTTTTGAAAACCACTGGATATGGTAGTACAATGTCTTCTTTCCAGTTTTCATTGATCATGGCGATGTTCAGTATATCAGTTTTTCAAAAGGCAGAGCTGAGACATAAATCTCAGTTATTCAGCAAATCATGTTCTCAGCTATAAAACTGAGAAAATTCTCAAGTGCTGAAACAAAGACCCTCGGAGGTGTTTTGTGACCAATAGAATCTAGCTTGTAAGTGGTGAACCAGGCTTAGATAAATTCTGATGTCCAAAGCTTAGGTGGTATCTCAGTCTGGACTGCTGCAACAGGACAAGAAAAAAGTGCATGTTAGGAAAAGATTCACATCGTGGTATACAATCAGAAATATTGTTTCTGCTCCTGACTATCAAGAGCAAAGTAAAGTCTTCTGGTGTTTTAACCACAGTAGACTAGATTATTGTTTTACATTTTAATTACCTCAGGTTTTCTCTAGAAATTTTTTACCCTAAAGACAATGGCTTGCTATCACCGGAGAGCTCAGTAAATAGAGGATCACACCCATACACTAATCTAATAGGTTTGGTTCTGGGTCTAGGCACATACAAAAACAGATTGATGTTTCTGACTATCTGTCTGTCTTTTTCCCCGTTTTTCTTGCCTCTAAAATAAATAAACAAATAAAATAAAAAATGACAATGCCTTTTTTGTTTTTGTTTTTGTAGCTTAAACTGCATAGAAGAATGAATTATGTTTTTCAAAATCTCACCCCAAGAGGAAATCAATGGTAAGTTTGTAAAGTACCATATTTTTCCATGTATAAGAATCCTCCCTGTGTAATACGCACCTTAATTTGGGGCACAAATTTTGAAAAAAACTATAATAAATGCGATGAAACAGGAAATGAAAGTAAAAATACAACAACCACTGTATTAAATGTACCCTTATTTCAAACCCCACATTTTTGAAAATGATGAGTTTTATATATAGGAAAATATGGATAGAACCTCCAAATGTTACTGTGAACATTTCTTTCTTTCTTTTTTCTTTCCTTTAAACAGAGACATAGAGAAAGTCATAGAGAGGGATAGATAGGGACACACAAACAGGAAAGGAGAGAATTTTTTATTATGTGCCAGGTCACAGATCAATCATCAGTTTTTCGTTGGGACACCTTAGTTGTTCATTGACTGCTCTCTCATATGTGCCTTGACCAAGGGACTAGAGCTGACCGAGTGACCCCTTGCTTGAGCCAGTGATATTGGTCTCAAGCTGTTGAGCTTTGATAAAACAAGGTGAGCCCATGCTCAAGCTGGCAAACTTGGGATCTGAAATGTGGGTACTGCACATTCCAGTCAAATGCTCTACCCACTGCACAACTGCCTTGTCAGTTTGTAAACACTTTGTTTCTTTTACATTCTCTGTATTTTATTTAGTATCCTGGTTCTTAGTATCAGTGGAAAGGCTGTGTATTTTAAGGTTTTCTTCCACTAAAATGTATTCATCACCACATTTTTCCATAGATTTTTTTATGTAGTTTTTATTTTCATTAATTTTAAAGTATTTTGTGACTTGAATTGTGAGTTTGAGGGGGGGAGTTATTTAGGAGTGAATTTGTTAACTTAAAAAAAGGGTTTTTTAGTTAGTTTCTACAAAAGATTACTAGAGTAAGTATAATTACAAGAAACATGCTTTATATGATTTCAAAGGTTTGAGGTAGTAGAAACTTGCTTGAATGAACATACAGGAATGTCTGTGGTAAATGTTTTCCAAGTGCCCTTCTCTGCTACAACCTCATGTGCACCATGGGAATAACAGCTCAGAGCGGTTCACCTGGAAAAATACAGCAGTTGGGTGTTGTGCATTATCTAACAATGTTGAACTCAAGGCTATCAAGAAGATACTTTTATAACTTGTAAATATAAGGGAGTTCTAGTTACTCTTTGCTACCTGTTTCAACGTTAACTGTAGTGTAAGCAAGAGATATAATTGATATCATTTCAACCCTCTGAAGTGTGCTGTAACTTGCTCCATAGCACATACAATAATTGCCTCTGTTTCATGTGCTTCTTTGCTGCCACCTCGTTTGCATCTTGCGAATCATGCTTAAGTACAGGTCGTATGGAAAGTTTTGGTACATAAGATTGTCTACAACCATTAATTCCAATTAACCGGTTCTGTTAACTTTTTGTGTATCCTTAGTGGGTTTTTTTCTGGGAATCTATTGTTTCATCTTGTTTTTCTTCTTTCTTTCCAGCCATGCTTTCATAAAGCTTTTGAAAGTGCCCATCATATATACCAGGCACTGTGCTAAAAACTCATGACCCTGCACTCAGTCACTTCCCATTCTACTATTTTTTTTAAATAAATTTTTATTAATGGTAATGGGATGACATTAATAAATCAGGGTACATATATTCAAAGAAAACATGTCTAGGTTATTTTGTCATTAAATTATGTTGCATACCCCTCTCCAAAGTCAGATTGTCCTTCTCCACCCTCTATCTAGTTCTCTGTGCCCCTCCCCCTCCCCCTAACTCTCCCCCTGTCCTCCCTCCCCCCACCCCTGGTAACCACCACACTCTTGTCCATGTCTCTTAGTCTCATTTTTATGTTCCACCAATGTATGGAATCATGTAGTTCTTGTATTTTTCTGATTTACATATTTCACTCCTTATAATGTTCTCAAGATCCCACCATTTTGCTGTAAATGATCTGATGTCATCATTTCTTATGGCTGAGTAGTATTCCATAGTGTATATGTGCCACATCTTCTTTATCCAGTCTTCTATTGAAGGGCTTTTTGGTTGTTTCCATGTATTGGCCACTGTGAACAGTGCTGCAATGAACATGGGCTACATGTGTCTTCACGTATCAATGTTTCTGAGATTTTGGGGTATATACCCAGTAGAGGGATTGCTGGGTCATAAGGTAGTTCTATTTGCAGTTTTTTGAGGAACCACCATACTTTCCTCCATAATGGTTGTACTACTTTACAGTCCCACCAACAGTGAATGAGGGTTCCTTTTTCTCCACAGCCTCTCCAACATTTGCTATTACCCGTCTTGTTGATAATAGCTAATCTAACAGGGGTGAGGTGGTATCTCATTGTAGTTTTGATTTGCATTTCCCTAATAACTAATGAAGCTGAGCATCTTTTCATATATCTGTTGGCCATTTGTATCTCTTCCTGGGAGTAGTGTCTATTCATGTCCTATTCCCATTTTTTTATTGGATTGTTTGTTTGTTTGTTGTTGAGTTTTATGAGTTCTTTGTAAATTTTGGAAATTAGGCCCTTATCTAAGCTGTTGTTTGAAAATATCATTTCCCATTTAGTTGGCTGTCTGTTTATTTTGATATCAGTTTCTCTTGCTGAGCAAAAACTTTTTATTCTGATGTAGTCCCATTCATTTATCTTTGCCTTCACTTCTCTTGCCATTGGAGTCAAGTTCATAAAATGTTCTTTAAAACCCAGGTCCATGAGTTTAGTACCTATGTCTTCTTCTATGTACTTTATTGTTTCAGGTCTTATATTTAGATCTTTGATCCATTTTGAATTAATTTTAGTACACTGGGACAGGCTGTAGTCGAGTTTCATTCTTTTGCATGTGGCTTTCCAGTTTTCCCAACACCATTTGTTGAAGAGGCTTTCTTTTCTCCATTGTGTGTTGTTGGCCCCTTTATCAAAGATTATTTGACCATATATATGTGGTTTTATTTCTGGGTTTTCTATTCTGTTCCATTGGTCTGAGTGTCTATTTTTCTGCCAATACCATGCTGTTTTGATTATCGTGGCCCTATAATATAGTTTAAAGTCAGGTATTGTAATGCCCCCAGCTTCATTCTTTTTCCTTAGGATTGTTTTGGCTATTCGGGGTTTTTTATAGTTCCATATAAATCTGATGATTTTTTGTTCCATTTCTTTAAAAAATCTCATAGGGATTTTGATGGGAATTGCATTAAATTTGTATATTGCTTTGGGTAATATGGCCATTTTGATTATATTTATTCTTCCTATCCAAGAACAAGGAATATTTTTCCATCTCATTGTATCTTTTTCGATTTCCCTTAACAATGCTTTGTAATTTTCATTATATACGTCCTTTACATTCTTTGTTATGTTTATTCCTAGGTATTTTATTTTTTTTGTTGCAATCGTGAAGGGTATTATTTTTTTGAGTTCGTTTTCTAATATTTCATTGTTGGCATAGAGAAAGGCTATGGACTTCTGTATGTTAATTTTGTATCCTGCGACCTTACTGTATTGGTTTATTGTTTCTAATAATCTTTTTGTGGAGTCCTTCGGGTTTTCGATGTATAGGATCATATCATCAGCAAAAAGTGATACCTTTACTTCTTCTTTTCCGATATGGATGCCTTTTATTTCTTTGTCTTGTCTGATTGCTCTGGCCAGAACTTCTAGCACCACGTTAAATAAGAGTGGAGAGAGTGGACAACCCTGTCTTGTTCCTGATTTAAGGTAGAAAGCCCTCAGTTTTATGCCATTTAAAATGATATTGGCTGATGGTTTATCATATATGGCCTTTATCATGTTGAGATATTTTCCTTCTATACCCATTTTGTTGAGAGTCTTAAACATAAAATTGTGTTGTATTTTATCAAAAGCCTTTTCTGCATCTATTGATAAGATCATGTGGTTTTTGTTCTTTGTTTTGTTGATATGGTGTATTACTTTAACCGTTTTGCGTATGTTGAACCATCCTTGAGATTCTGGGATGAATCCCACTTGATCATGATGTATTATTTTTTTAATATGTTGTTGTATTCGGTTTGCCAGTATTTTGTTTAGAATTTTAGCATCTGTATTCATTAGAGATATTGGTCTGTAGTTTTCTTTCTTTGTGCCATCCTTGCCAGGTTTTGGTATGAGGGTTATGTTGGCCTCATAAAATGTGTTTGGAAGTATTGCTTCTTCTGCAATTTTTTGGAAGACTTTGAGTAGAATAGGAACCAAGTCTTCTTTGAATGTTTGATAGAATTCACTAGTATAACCATCTGGGCCTGAACTTTTATTTTTGGGGAGGTTTTTAATAGTTTTTTCTATTTCCTCCCTGCTGATTGGTCTGTTTAGGCTTTCTGCTTCTTTATGACTCAGTCTAGGAAGGTTGTATTGTTCTAGGAATTTATCCATTTCTTCTAGATTGTTGTATTTGGTGGCATATAATTTTTCATAGTATTCTACAATAATTCTTTGTATATCTATGATGTCTGTGGTGATCTCTCCTCTTTCATTTTGGATTTTATTTATTTGAGTCCTGTGCCTTTTTTCCTTGGTGAGTCTTGCTAAGGGTTTGTCAATTTTGTTGATCTTTTCAAAGAACCAGCTCCTTGTTTTATTGATTTTTTCTATAGTTTTTCTGTTCTCTATTTCATTTATTTCTGCTCTGATTTTTATTATCTCCTTTCTTCGGCTGGTTTTGGGTTGTCTTTGTTCTTCTTTTTCTAGTTCCTTAAGGTGTGAAGTTAAGTGGTTTACTTCGGCTCTCTCTTGTTTGTTCATATAGGCCTGAAGTGATATGAACTTTCCTCTTATTACTGCTTTTGCTGCATCTCAGAGATTCTGATATGTCGTATTTTCATTTTCATTTGTCTGTATATATCTTTTGATCTCTGCGCTTATTTCTTCTTTGACCCATTCATTTTTTAGAAGTATGTTGTTTAGTTTCCACATTTTTGTGGGGTTTTCCCCCTCTTTTTTGCAGTTGAATTCTAGTTTCAAGGCTTTATGATCAGAAAATATGCTTGGTACAATTTCAATTTTTCTAAATTTGCTGATATTGTCTTTGTGGCCCAACATATGGTCAATTCTTGAGAATGTTCCATGTACACTAGAGAAAAATGTATACTCTGTCGCTTTGGGATGAAGTGTCCTGTAGATGTCTATCATATCCAGGTGTTCTAGTATTTCATTTAAGGCCACTATATCTTTATTGATTCTCTGTTGGATGACCGATCTAGAGCCGTCAGCGGAGTATTGAGGTCTCCAAGTATGATTGTATTTTTGTTAGTTTTTGTTTTAAGGTCAATAAGTAGCTGTCTTATATATTTTGGTGCTCCTTGGTTTGGTGCATATATATTAAGGATTGTTATGTCTTCTTGAGTCAGTGTCCCCTTAATCATTATGAAGTGACCATTTTTGTCTCTGAGTACTTTTTCTGTCTTGTAGTCAGCATTATCAGATATGAGTATTGCTACACCTGCTTTTTTTTGGGTGTTGTTTGCTTGGAGTATTGTTTTCCAGCCTTTCACTTTGAATTTATTTTATCCTTGTTGCTTAGATGTGTTTCTTGTAGGCAGCATATAGTTGGATTTTCTTTTTTAATCCATTCTGCTACTCTGTGTCTTTTTATTGGTAAGTTTAATCCATTTACATTTAGTGTAATTATTGACACTTGTGGGTTCCCTACTGCCATTTTATAAATTGCTTTCTGTTAGTTTTGTATCTAGTTTGATTCTTCTCTTTTGTTTTTCTATCATTTGTTTTTGTTTGTTTGTGTTCCATACTTCTTTCCTCTGTTGCTACCTTTTTTAAGTCATGTGTTTTTGTGGTGGTTTTTTCTAGGGTGGTTACCATTAAGTAATGAAAAGGGTACCTACCATATTCATTGTAGTACCCTATCTTATAAGTATTTCTGCACTTCATCATCTTTTGCTACTGTTAATCTCCATTCTCTCCCCCCCTTTTTTTCCTTTGTTGTCACAGTTTAAGTTTGGTTTTATTGTGTTCTTGGTGGAGCTGTTACTTGTGGTGTTGTTTTCTTTTGTTCTTTGAATCTGGTTGGAAAACCCCCTTTAGTATTTCCTGGAGTGGGGGCTTTCTGTTGATAAATTCTCTCATCTTTTCTGTATTTGTGAATGTTTTTATATCTCCTTCATACTTGAAGGATAGCTTTGATGGGTATAGTATTCTTGGCTGAAAGTTCCTCTCTTTCAGGGCTTTAAATATTGGGGTCCACTCTCTTCTAGCTTGTAGAGTTTCTGCTGAGAAATCTGATGATAATCTAATAGGCCTTCCTTTATATGTTGTGCTCTTCTTTTCCCCGGCTGCCTTGAGAATTTTTTCTTTGTCATTGGTTTGTGTCATCTTTATTATGATGTGCCTTGGAGTGGGTTTGTTGGGGTTAAGAAAACTCGGTTTTCTCTTTGCTTCTTGAATTTGAGGCTTTAGTTCTTTCCACAGGCTTGGGAAGTTCTCATCTATTATTTGTTTGAGTATATTCTCCATTCCATTTTCTTTCTCTTCTCCCTCTGATATACCTATTATTCTTATGTTATTCTTTCTGATGGAGTCAGATAATTCCTGTAGGGCTTTCTCGTTTTTTATTATTTTTGAGTCTCTTTCTTCTTCTCTCTGTTGTGCCTCAAGTTGTTTGTCTTCTATTTCACTAATCCTATCTTCAATCTGGGCTGTTCTGCTAGCTAAGCTTGTTACCTCGTTTTTCAGCTCGTGAATTGAGTTTTTCATTTCTGTTTGATTTGTTTTTATAGTTTCAATTTCCTTGGTAATATATTCTTTGTGTTCATTGAGTTGTTTTCTGATCTCCCTATATTGCCTTTCTGTGTTTTCTTGTATATCTCTGAGTATTTTTAAGATTTCTATTTTAAATTCTCTGTCATTTAGCTCCAAGGCTTCCAATATGTTAAGTCTTTTCTCCATAGATTTTTCCACATCTATTTGTGTTACCTCTCTTTCTTTTGTATCCATAATATTCGATTTCCTCTTTCTTATTGGCATCTGAGGGTGGTCTTGTTGATAGCACTAATTAGAATTAATAAAGAGTAAAAAGTAGAAAAAAAAAAAAGGTAAAACACCCCACAAAAAAAAGCAGTAATAATTTATTATTTCTCCCTTTTTTTCTTTCTTCTCTTTCCCTCCTCTCCCCTCCTCAGGGAAATATCGTGCCTATAATGGAGGGTCTGATTTGCGGTGAAGAGTTCAAGGGGCAAAAAAAAAAAGGGGAGTAGGGACCTACTAAATGCAAAAAAAAAAAAAAAAAAAAAGGAAGAAAATCTTAGACAAGCATAAGATGATTTGTTTGTGGGTGATGGTCAACTAAGAGATATAATGAGAGGGATAAGAGGGAACCAGAAAAAAGGACAAAAAAAGGAATAATAAAGAAGAAAAAATAAAAATAATAAGTAAAAATCTGTTCTATTAAGTGGATCGGAGACTAAATACAATGGTGACCTTGGGTTGGGAGGACCCAAAATGCCACAAAAATAAACAAACAAGAAAAAAACAAAAACAAAAGCGAAAAAGAAAAATAAAGCCAAAAAAAAGCCTTGAGTCCCAAATTAACTAATTGGTTCATAATTGAGGATTAAATGGGAGGAAAGTAAAATGAGAGAAAAAAAAGAAAAAACGAATAGAAAGGAAAAAATAAGAAAAAGAGAAAAACGAAGGAAGAAATAAAAAAGGAAGAGAAAAAAACAAAATAAAGCAAAACAAAACAAAAAAAAACAAAAGAGGAGAAAGTGAGAGTTAAGTGTTTTGGAGTATAATCTTAAAGGAGGGTGAGGATGAAGAAGAGAAATAAAATGTAACACTTATGGGTAGTGTAGTTCAAGAAAAGGGAAGCATAAGATGGGCAGAGAATATAAGGACCGAGGTGGAGGAAATAAAGGCAATAAGATAGAAGAAACAAACAACAACAACAAAAAAAAAATCAACAAAAAAAAATTAGTGGAACAAGTTGTAAAGTCTGTGGATTTTTCTTGATTTTGAGATGTTAACTTCTTCCTTTTTCTTTTCTCTCCCTCTTCCTGGTCGGTGACTCTGTACCCCAGGCTCTGCCCCTGTGTCACATTTAGGTAGGGATTTGCAGTTGATGGGATTCTATGGCAATGTCATATAATTGGCTTTAGTCTTGCTGGTAGTCAAGGCTTGTTGGCGTTTGCAGGGTCCAACGATGAGAGAGTTTGCTTTCGTGGATTCTCTCTCCTAGTCCCCCCTTCCTGAATTAGCAGCCTGGTGATCCAGCTATAAGGCTGCCACTGCTTCTGCCTGGGGAGTAAGAGGCTCAAAGAGCTGGGAAATCCACACTCTATCCCCACTCAGTGCAAGGCTTTGGGAAAGGCTCTGGCAGTCAGGGCCTCCAGTGTAATCAGGCAGGGGTGGGAGTCAATTGTTGTCAAGGTGACTGTTCAGCGCCTAGCATTCCGTTGGACCTCTCAACCCAGGCTTTCCACACTTTGTAGCCTGTTTTGGCTGGGAAGAGGAGGCACTAGTCTCTGCTTGCGACTAGTGTAGTATAGATCTTATTATCTGCCAAGTCCTTCTTGTTAGTGTTTATCCCTGAATATGGAGGCTCTATCAATCAGAAGTTGCCCCCGCCCCTTTAGCGAGAGGCACTAAAAAATATCACGCCTCTTGTCTTGGGTCGGTGAACTGAGAGAGATCTTATTAATTAGAACCGAGGGTGCGCAGATTTCACGGGTTAAGTTAATTTCAGTAATTGGGTCCCAGCTGTGCTCCCGAAGGTATTTCAGGCTGCCTGCGCGTGCCCCTCCCCCAATACTTGATTGTTAGCTTGAATGGCTGGGTGAGGTGCCCCGCCCACGGAGAGAATCTCCCAAGTAGGGAATACCGCCCTGGGGCCTCTCCCGCTCCCTGTGCGCGGGCCGCTGGGAACATCAGCGGCGCTCGCTCCGCAATCGAACCGGGCGCTGCCCGTGGCTGCTCGTGGCGGCTGCTTGCGGAGGCGGTGCTCGCTCTGCAACCGAACCAGGCGCTGCTCGCGGCGGCTCGCGGCGGCTGCTCCCCGCGGCGGTGCTCGCTATGGAACCGAACCGGGCGCTGCTCGCGGCGGTGGCTCGCGGCGGCGGCTCGTGGCTCCCGAGTATGGGCTGACTCACCACCACCACAGGTGCACTTCCTCGCGGCTTGAATGAACGTCCCTGCAGTACCTTCCTCCACACCCTCGTCTCCCAGATCCAAGTGATAACAGTCCCTTCGCTTTCAGTTTGTGTGGAACTCCGGAATGCTCCGAAGATAAATTTTCCTGTTTCTAGTTGATAAATTTGTTGTGATTTTGGGGAGATCTGTCGGACGCGCTGCTCACGGCGCCATTTCCGTGACGTCACTCCCATTCTACTATTTTTACATCAGTCTTTTGAACTTCTTTCATTGAAAATTACTTAATGTATTGTAAAATATGATGTTCTTTGATTTGAAAAGTATATTGAATGTAACAGCTTTTCTTATAATAAAAATGGTATTCTTATTGCAGAAGTGCAAAAAAATGATAAGAAAAACAAAACAACAAATTTTCATACATAGATATCAACTGTTAATTTTAAGACATTTTCTTACCCTATTCTTTGTGTACCAAATATATTCCTCTATGTATATGTACTCAGGTACATTGGGTGCATGTACTCAATGTGTGCATGGATGTGCATTGCACATGAGCATACCTCTCTGTTTCAATAGTGTCTGTCATTTGTGAATATCTGTGTACATATGCAAAAGACTATTTATTCATTCTTTCAGTAAAAGCTTATTGTATTTTTATTTTATGCCAGGCACTGTGCTCAACACTGGTTGCCTATATTGATTGCAACAGACGCACTTTCTGTCTTTAGGGATATTACACTGTCATGCAATAGACAAATGAAAAAAATATATACATAAAAATATTAAAAGTTGTGACAAACACTGGATTTGGTAGTGCAATTCCTATGGTCCCAGTTGTGATTGATCATGGCAAGGTTAAGTATATCAGTTTCTCAGAAGGCAGAGCTGAGACATAAGTCTCAGTTCTTCAGCAATGTGTGATCTCAGCTATAAAACTGAGAAAATTTACAAGAGATGAAACAAAGACCCTGGGCGGTGTTCTGTGACAAAAGAACCTAACTTGTAAATGCTGACTGAGGCACAAATAAATTCTGAAAACAGCAGCTTAGGAGGTTTCTCAGTCTCAACTGCTGGAACAGCACAAGAAAAAGTGCATGTTAGGAAAGGTGTCAATTTGTGCTCAACAATCAGAAATACTCTTTATGCCCCAGACTGTCAAGAGCATAGAAAAGTCTTCTTGTGTTGTCACCACAGCAGACTATATTATTATTTTATTTTTTAATTGCCTCAGATTTTCTCAAGTAATTTTGTCCCCCAAGAAACAATGGCTTGCTTACACCAAGGAGCTCAGTATTTAGAGCATCACACCCATACACTAATGTCATAGGTTTGGTCCTGGTTCAAGGAACATACAGAAACAAATTGATGTTTCTGATATCTGTCTGTCTTTTCCCCCCCACTTCCTCCCTCAAACACTAATAATTAAATAAAAGAAAAAATGACAATGGCTAATTTTTTGTTGTTTTTCCAGCCTAAATTGCCTAGAGGAATGAATTATGTTTTTAAAATCTCACCACAAGAGGAAATAGGTAGTAAGGTTTTAAAGTACCATATTTCACCATGGATAACATACCTCCCTGTAGAAGTTGCACCTTCATTTTTGGGCACAAAATTTGAGAAAATGATAACAAATGCGAAGAAACCAGAAATGCAATTAAAAAAATACTACAACCACTGTATAAGATGCACCCTGTTTCCAAGCCCCACATTTTTCAAAAAAGATGAGTCTTAAACAAGGAGAAATATGGTATACCCCCCTGAATGTCTCTGTGAAACTTTGATTTTTTTCTTTCTTTTCTTCTCTTTTTTTTTATAATAATTTTATTTTTTTAATGGGGTGACATCAATAAATCAGGATACATATATTCAAAGATAACAAGTCCAGGTTATCTTGTCATTCAATTATGTTGCATACCCATCACCCAAAATCAGATTGTCCTCTTTTCATACATCTGTTGGCCATTTGTATTTCTTCCTGGGAGAAGTGTCTGTTCATATCCTCTTCCCATTTTTTTATTGGATTGTTTGTTTGTTTGTTGTTGAGTTTTATGGGTTCTTTGTATATTTTGGATATTAGGCCCTTATCTGAGCTGTTGTTTGAAAATATCATTTCCCATTTAGTTGGCTTTCTGTTTATTTTGTTGTCAGTTTCTCTTGCTGAGCAAAAACTTCTTAGTCTGATGTAGTCCGATTCATTAATTTTTGCTTTCACTTCTCTTGCCTGTGGAGTCAAATACATAAAATGCTCTTTAAAACCCAGGTCCATGAGTTGAGTACCTATGTCTTCTTCTATGTACTTAATTGTTTCAGGTCTTATGTTTAGATCTTTGATCCATTTTGAGTTAATTTTTGTACAGGGTGAGAGACTGTAGTCCAGTTTCATTCTTTTGCATGTGGCTTTCCAGTTTTCCCAGCACCATTTATTGAAGAGGGTTTCTTTTCTCCATTGTGTGTTGTTGGCCCCTTTATCAAAAATTATTTGACTATATATATGTGGTTTTATTTCTGGACTTTCTATTCTGTTCCATTGGTCTGAGTGTCTATTTTTCTGCCAGTACCATGCTGTTTTGATTGTCGTGGCCCTATAATATAGTTTGAAGTCAGGTATTGTAATGCCCCCAGCTTCATTCTTTTTCTTTAGGATTGCTTTGGCTATTTGGGGTTTTTTATAGTTCCATATAAATCTCATGAGTTTTTGCTCTATTTCTTTAAAAAACGTCATTGGAAGTTTGATGGGAATTGCATTTAATTTGTATATTGCTTTGGGTAATATAGCCATCTTGATTATATTTATTCTTCCTAGCCAAGAACAAGGTACATTCTTCCATCTCATTATATCTTTTTCGATTTCCCTTAACAATGGTTTATAGTTTTCATTATATAAGTCCTTTACATTCTTTGTTATGTTTATTCCTAAGTATTTTATTTTTTTTTTGTTGCAATCGTGAAGGGGATTATTCTTTTGAATTCGTTCTCACTTGTTTCATTGTTGGCATATAGAAAGGCTATTGACTTCTGTATGTTAATTTTGTATCCTGCGACCTTACTGTATTGGCTCATTTTTTCTAGTAGTCTTTTTGTGGATTCTTTGGGGTTTTCGATGTATGGGATCATATCATCTGCAAAAAGTGATACCTTTACTTCCTCTTTTCCGATATAGATGCATTTTATTTCTTTGTCTTGTCTGATTTCTCTGGCTAGAACCTCTAGTACCACATTAAATAAGAGTGGAGAGAGTGGACAACCTTGTCTTGTTCCTGATTTAAGGGGGAAAGCCTTCAGTTTAGTGCCATTTAATATGATGTTAGCTGATGGTTTATCATATATGGCCTTTATCATGTTGAGATATTTTCCTTCTATACCCATTTTGTTGAGAGTCTTAAACATAAAATTGTGTTGTATTTTATCGAAAGCCTTTTCTGCATCTATTGATAAGATCATGTGGTTTTTGTTCTTTGTTTTGTTGATATGGTGTATTACGTTAACCGTTTTATGTATGTTGAACCATCCTTGAGATTCTGGGATGAATCCCACTTGATCATGATGTATTACTTTTTAATATGTTGTTGTATTTGATTTGCTAGTATTTTGTTTAGTATTTTAGCATCTGTATTCATTAGAGATATTGGCCTGTAGTTTTCTTTTTTCGTGCAATCCTTGCCTGGTTTTGGTATGAGGGTTACGTTGGCCTCATAAAATGTGTTTGGAAGTATTGCTTCTTCTGCAATTTTTTGGAAGACTTTGAGTAGAATAGGAACCAAGTCTTCTTTGAATGTTTGATAAAATTCGCTGGTATAGCCGTTAGGGCCTGGACTTTTATTTTTGGGGAGGTTTTTAATGGTTTTTTCTATTTCTTCTCTACTGATAGGTCTGTTTAGGCTTTCTGCTTCTTCTTGACTCAGTCTAGGAAGGTTGTATTGTTCTAGGAATTTATCCATTTCTTCTAGGTTGTTGAATTTAGTAGCATAAAGTTTTTCATAGTATTCTACAATAATTCTTTGTATATCTACGGTGTCCGTGGTGATTTCTCCTCTTTCATTTTGGATTTTTTTTATATGAGTTCTTTCTCTTTTTTCCTTGGTAAGTCTTGCCAAGGGTTTGTCAATTTCGTTGATCTTTTCAAAGAACCAGCTCCTTTTTCTATTAATTTTTTCTATAGTTTTACTCTTCTCTATTTCATTTATTTCTGCCGTGATTTTTATTATCTCCTTTCTTCGGCTGGTTTTGGGTTGTCTTTGTTCTTTTTTTTCTAGTTCCTTAAGGTGTGAAGTTAAGTGATTCACTTGGGCTCTCTCTTGTTTGTTCATATATGCCTGAAGTGATATGAACTTCCCTCTTATCACTGCTTTTGCTGCATCCCATAGATTCTGATATGTCATATTGTCATTTTCATTAGTCTGTATATATCTTTTGATCTCTGCACTTATTTCTTCTTTGACCCATTCATTTTTTAAAAGTATGTTGTTTAGTTTCCACATTTTTGTGGGATTTTTTTCCTCTTTTCTGCAGTTGAATTCTAGTTTCAAGGCTTTATGATCAGAAATTATGCTTGGTACAACTTCAATTTTTCTGAATTTGCTGATGTTGTTTTTGTGGCCCAACATATGGTCAATTTTTGAGAATAATCCATGTACACTGGAGAAAAATGTATACTCAGTCACTTTGGGATGAAATGTCCTGTAGATGTCTATCATATCCAGGTGCTCTAGTGTTTTGTTTAAGGCCACTATGTCTTTGTTGATTCTCTGTTTGGATGACCGATCTAGAGCCGTCAGCGGTGTATTGAGGTCTCCAAGTATGATTGTATTTTTGTCAGTTTTTGTTTTAAGATCAATAAGTAGCTGTCTTATATATTTTGGTGCTCCTTGGTTTGGTGCATATATATTAAGAATTGTTATGTCTTCTTGATTCAGTGTCTCCTTAGCCATTATGAAATGGCCATTTTTGTCTCTGAGTACTTTTTCTGTCTTGTAGTCAGCATTATCCGATATGAGTATTGCTACACCTGCTTTTTTTTGGATGTTATTTGCTTGGAGTATTGTTTTCCAGCCTTTCACTTTGAATTTGTTTTTATCCTTGTTACTTAGATGAGTTTCCTGTAGGCAGCATACAGTTGGATTTTCTTTTTTAATCCATTCTGCTACTCTGTGCCTTTTTATTGGTGAGTTTAATCCATTTACATTTAGTGTAAGTATTGACACTTGTGAGTTCCCTATTGCCATTTTATATCTTGCTTTCTGTTAGTTTTGTGTCTTGTTTGATCCTTCTCTTTCGTTTTTCTATCTTTTGGTTTTATTTGGTTGTATTCCATACATCTTTCCTCTGTTGCTATCTTTTTTATCTCATGTGCTTCTGTGGTGGTTTTTTCAATGGTGGTTACCTTTGAGTAATGAAAAAGGTCCCTATCCTGTTCATTGTAGCACACTATTTTGTGAGTACTTTTGCACTCCATCGTCCTTTGCTACTGTTAATCTCCATTTTCTTTTTGTTGTTGTCACAGTTTAAATTTGGTTTTATTGTGTTCTTCTTGGAGCTTTTACTTCTGGCTCTGTTTTTTTTTTTGTTTTTTTTTTTGTTCTTTGTATCTGATTGGATAACCCCCTTTAGTAATTCCTGGAGTGGGGGTTTTCTGATGATAAATTCCCTCATCTTTTCTGTATCTGTGAATGTTTTTATTTCTCCTTTATATTTGAAGGATAGCTTTGATGGGTATAGTATTTGTGGCTGAAAGTTCCTCTGTTTCAGGATTTTAAATATTGGGGTCCACTCTCTTCTAGCTTGTAGAGTTTCTGCTGAGAAATCTGATGATAATCTAATGGGCCTTCCTTTATATGTTGTATTCTTCTTTTCCCTGGCTGCCTTGAGAATTTTTTCTTTGCTGTTGGTTTGTGTCAATTTCATTATGATATGCCTTGGAATAGGTTTGTTGGGGTTAAGAAAACTCGGAGTTCTGTTTGCTTCTTGAACTTGAGGCTTTAGTTCTTTCCACAGGCTTGGGAAATTCTCATCTATTATTTGTTTGAGTATGTTCTCCATTCCATTTTCTCTCTCTTCTCCTTCTGATATACATATTATTCTTATGTTATTCTTTTTTATGGAGTCAGATAATTCTTGTAGGGCTATCTCATTTTTTTTAATTTTTGAGTCTCTTTCTTCTTCTCTCTGTTGTGTCTCAAGTTGCTTGTCTTCTACTTCACTAATCCTCTCTTCTATCTGACTTGTTCTATTAGCTAAGCTTGTTACTTCGTTTTTCAGCTCGTGAATTGAGATTTTTATCTCTGTTTGATTTGTTTTTATAGTTACAATTTCCTTGGACATATATTCTTTGTGTTCATTGAGTTGTTTTCTGAGCTCCCTAAATTGCCTTTCTGTGTTTTCTTGTATATCTCGGAGAATTTTTAGGATTTCTATCTTGAATTCTCTGTCATTTAACTCCAAGGTTTCCAATATATTAAATTTTTTCTCCATAGATTTTTCCTCATCTAGCTGTGTTACCTCTCTTTCCTTTGTATCAATGATATTCGATTTTCTCTTACTTAATGGCATCTGAGGGTGGCTTTGTTGATAGTATTAATGAGATTTAATAAAGAATAAAAAGTTAAAAAAATAAAAAAATAAATCGAAAATAGTTGTTTTTTATAAAAAATTTAATAATGAAATAAAGAAAAATAAAATAAAATAAAAATTAAAAAAAATGGAAATTATTCCCCCCCTCCTTTTTTCCTCTCCTATACTCTCCCCTCTTTCTTGAGAAAATCTTGTGGTGAACTGTGAATTATAACAAACAATGCCTGTGATGGAGGGCCTGAATTGGGGAAAAGTAATAAAGGGGCAAAAAAAATAAATAAATAAAAGAAAAAAGAAAAAAAGAAAAAAGAAAAAAAAGGGGGGTATGGACCCACAAAAAGCAAATAAGGAAAAAATTTGGGTCAAGAATAAAATAATTTGCTTTTACGTGTTGGTTGTCTAAGAGTTATGATGAGAGGAATAAGAGAAAAACAGAAAAATGGGGGGACAAATTAAAAAATTACTATTGTATTTAGTGGAATAAGAACTAGATAAAATGGAGAACCAGGGATGGGAGCACTGCTAGTGAGTTAAAAAGGTGAAGTAAAAACCCCCCAAAATGCCATAAACATAAGTTTGAGTCCCAGATAAGATAATTTGTTTGTTATTGAGGTTTGAATGAGAGGAAATATAAAGGAGAAAGGAAGAAACTAATATAGAGGGAGAAAAGAAAGAGAGAGAGAGAAAAAAAGAGGGAACCACTAAAAGAAGAACAAAGAATGGAGAGAGAGAGAGAGAGAGAGAGAGAGAGATAGAGAGTTTTGGAGTGCAACCCTCATAGAGAGAAAGGAAGAGGAGAGAAAAGATAATGGGAGATGTAACACTTATCGGTAGTGTAGTTCAAGGAGAGGAGAGAGTAAGAATGGCAGAGAATTAATCGGCCAAATTGGAGGAGGAATAAAAGTATCAAGAATGAATATAGCCTGACCTGTGGTGGCACAGTGGATAAAGTGTCAACCTGGAAACACTGAGGTTGCCGGTTCAAAGCCCTGGGCTTGCCTGGTCAAGGCACATATTGGAAGTGATGCTTCCTGCTCCTCCCCTCTTCTCTTTCTCTCTCCCTCTCTCTCTCAGTTGCTCTCCTCTCTATAATGAATAAATAAATTCTTAAAAAAAAAGAATGAATATAAGAGAAACAAACGAACAAATATAATAAAATGTGATAGGTTATAAAGTCTGCAGATTATTCTTGATTTTGAGAGGTTATCTTCTTGCTTTTTCTTTTCTCTCCCTCTTCCTGGTTGGTGACTCTGTACACCGGGTTCTGCCCCTTTGGCACGCTCAGGTAGAGGTTTGCTGTTTATAAGTCTCTATGGCAATGTCATGTATTGTGCTTTAGTCTCGTTGGCAGTCGAGGCTCATTAGCATTTATAGGTTCCGACAGTGAGAGAGTCCGTGTTCCTGGAGCCTTTCTCCTAGTCTTTCCTTCCTCAATTAGTAGCCTGATAATCCAACTATGGGATTGCTGCTGCCTCTGCCTGAATAGTAAGAGGCTCAAAGAGCTGGCAACTCCCCACTCTATTTCCACTCAGCACAGGGCTCTGGGTAAGGCTCAGTCAGTCAGAGCATCTAGCATAATCAGGCGGGCTTTCTGCCCACTCAAAGACCTCTGGCTCTGCCACTCTGTCCAGTAACACAGGCGGGTGCCCACTTCCGGGGCACTTGGAGGAAACTCTCGGTATCTGCGCGCTCAGACCAGTATATCCGGCCAGCAGTCTCACGCTCTGAGTGAAACCCCCAACTGCATGGAAAAGTTGCAGCGTTGGAATTGGCTCTCGCTCCGTCCCCGTGCGTGGCTTTTGCAAGCCGCTGGTGCGGCTCGAGATTCTGCTTTGGCCCATACAAAGGCCCCTGACTCTGCCCCTCTGTGCGATAACACAGGCATGCACTGCCGAGGCACTCGGAGGAATCTCTCACGCCCTATCTGCGCGCACAGACCAGGATATGAGGCCGGCCGCGTTTCCCTCTGAGTGACACCCCACCAGCACGGAAAATTTCCACCGTTGGAATTAGTTCTCGCTCCCTCCCATGCACGGCTTTCCCAGGGCGCTGGGGCTGCCCAGAGATTCTGCTTTCGGTCCACAGAAAGGCCTCTGACTCTGCCTCTCTGTGGGGTAACATGGGCACCCACTCTCAGGGCTTAGGAAGAAATCTCTCGCCCACTAACTGTGCACACACCAGGAGAACGGGTAAAATGGCTGCCCCGCTTGTCTTTCTTTGTTTGGGTTTGGCACGAGTGTTAGCTTGTATTGCCTGGGTTGCCACAGGATCAGTTTTTCCTTGGCTTGGATATCCATGCCACAGCCTGGTTCGGCCGTTTGTGCCACGGCCTGAATCTATTCACCCACTTTGCCCGCCTCAGTTTCTATATTCCCAGTTACCAGAGAAAGCCGCCCTGTTTAGGTTAGTGAGGAAGGCGGAGCATTTCTTACTCCTTATTTCCTTCGGGGTTTGCTTATATATTTAGCCAATTTTTCACTCGACCATACCTTCGGGTGTATTGCGAATCATCTGGAGGCTCCAAGTATAGGTTTTTCTGTTTCTGGTTGAAGATCTTGTTGAGTTTTGTGGGAGATTTATCGGTATCGCTTCCTACTCTGCCGTTACTCTGACGTCATCCCTCTTCTCTTTTTATATTCTTTTACAAAGACAAGGAGATAGTCAGAGAGAGGGATAGATAGGGACACACAGACAGGAATGTAAAGAGGTTTTTTTATTATTATGTGCCAGGTCACAGATCAATCATCAGTTTTTTGTTGTGACACTTTAGTTGTTCATTGACTGTTCTCTCATTGTACCTTGAACAGGGAACTACAGCTGACCGAGTGACCCCTTGCTCGAGCTAGTGAGCCCATTGGGCTAAAACTGGTGAGCTTAGCTCAAACCAGATAAGCCCACGCTCAAGCTGTTGACCTTGGGATCTCAAACCTGGGTCCTCTGCATTCTAGTTAAATGCTCTATCCACTGGGCCACCCCCTGCTCAGGCAGTGAAAATTTTTTTCTTTTACTTTCTCTGGATTTTGTTACTATTCTGCATCATAGTATGGGTGGAAAGGCTGTGTATTCTAAGGTTTTTTTCATTAAAATATATTTATCACAACATTTTTCCATAGGTTTTGTTATAGAGTTTTTATTTACATTAAGTTTAAAGTATGTTGTAACTTGAATTTTGATTTTGAGTGCAGGCTATTTAGGAATGAATTTCTTAACTTAAGAAAGGAAGGGTTTTTTAGTTGGTTGTTATTACTGATTTCCAGACAAAGTGAAATGACAACAAGAAACATGCTTTATATCTTTTGAAAAGATTGAGGTAGTTGAAACTTGCTTGAAAAAAAATACAGGACTCTCTGTGGGAAATGTTTTCCAAGTGTGCTTCTCTACTGCCACTTCGTGTGTACCTTGAAAATAACAGCTCAGAGCAGTTCACCTGGAAAAATACAAAAGTAGGGTGCTGTGCATTATCTATCAATGTTGAAACCAAGACTATTTAGAAGACACATTTATAACTTGTAAATATAAGAAATTTCTAGTTAGTGTTTGCTACTTGTTTCAATGTTAACTCTAGTGAAAGCAATAGACATATTTGATATCATTTCAATCCTCTGAAGTTTCCTGAAACTTGCTGCATAGCACATACAATAATGGTCTCTGTTACATGTGCTTCTCTGCTGCCACCTTGTGTGCATCTAGGGAATCATGACTCAATACAGATCCAAAGAAAGTAATGGTAGAGAGGATTGTTTACAAAGGTTGATTCCAATTTGCCATTTCAGTAAATTTTTTGTGTATTCTTAGTGATTTGATTTTTGGGAATCTATAGGTTCATCGTGTTTTTCTCCTTTCCTTCCAGCTATGCTTTCATAAAGCCTTTAAATGTTCCCATTATATACCAGGCACTGTGATAAGAACTACATGAACAGTTGCTGCACTCAATGTATTCCCATTCTACTATTTTTACTTCTGTCTTTGGAACTCCTTTATTTAAACCTTCTTAATGTATTGTAAAATAGGATGTGCTTTGGTTTGACAAGTATGTTGAATTTAAATCCTTTTTCATTAAAAAACCTGTATTCTCATTGCAGAAGTGCAAGAAAAAATGATAACAACACATAACAACAAATTTTTATACAGAGATAACTTCTCGTAATATTTTGATATTATCTTTCCACATTTTTAGTGTACTTATTATATTTCTTTATCTATATGTACTAATGTACTTTGGGTGTGCATACATCTGTGTGCATAGATGTGCATTGCACATGAGCATATGTCTTTGTGTCCACAGTGTCTATCATTTGTGGATACCAGTGTATACATGCAAATTACTATTTATTCTTTTATTCATTAAACACTTATTGTATTTCTATTATGTGCCAGGCACTGTGCTCAACATTGTTTGCCTATAGTGAAAGAGACAGACTCACTTTCTGTCTTATGAATAATACACTGTCATGCTGTAGACAGAGGAAGAAAAAATATACATAAATAAAATAATTGTAAGTATTGACAAGCACTGTGTATGGTAGTGCAATGTCTTGTTCCCAGTTTTTATTGAATGAAGTGACATTCATTATATCAGTTTCTCAAAAGGCAGAGCTGATCCATAAGTCTCAGTTCTTCAGCAATGCGAGTTCTCAGGTATAAAACTGAGAAAATTCTCAAGTGCTGAAACAAAGACCCTGGGGGGTGTTCTGTGACCAAAAGATCCTAGCTTGTAAGTGGTGACACAGGCTCAGATAAATTCTGATGTCCAAATCTTAAGTGGTCTCTCAGTATGGACTGATGCAATAGCACAAGGAAAGTGCAAGTTAAAAAAAGGGTCACGTCATGGTAAACAATCAGAGATATTGTTTATGCCCCTGACTGTCAAGAGCAAAGTAAAGACTTCTGGTGTTGTCACCACAGCAGACTAGATTATTGTTTTATATTTTAATTAACTCAGACTTTCTCTAGTAATTTTCCCCCTAAAGATAATGGCTTGCTATCACCAGAGAGCTCACTAGATAGAGCATCGCACCCATACAACAATCTGATAGGTTTGGTCCTCCGTCTAGGCACATACAGAAACATATTAATGATTCTGACTATCTGTCTTTCTGTTTTCCCCCCCTCTTCTTCCCTTTAAAATTAAGAACTAAATAAAAGAATAATGACAATGGCTTTTTTTGTTGTTTTTGCAACTTAATGAATTATGTTTTGCAAAATCTCACCCCAAGAGGAAATAAGTGGTAAGATTGTAAAGCACCATATTTCCCCATGTATAAGTAGCTTCCCTGTAAAAGAAGCACCTTAATTTTGGGGCACAAAATTTGAGAAAATGATAACAAATGTGAAGAAACAGGAAATACAAGTAAAAATACAACAACGAATGTATAAGACACACCCACTTTTCAAACCACACATTTTTAGAAATGATGGGTTTTATACATAGGAAAATATGGATAGAACCTCCAGTGTCTCTGTGAACATTTCTTTTTTTTGTTTTTTTTTTTTTTTTTTTTTTTTTTACAGAGACATAGAGAGAGTCAGAGAGAGGGATAGATAGGGACAGACAGACAGGAATGTAAAGAGTACTTTTTTTTGTATTTTTCTGAAGCTGGAAATGGGGAGAGACAGTCAGACTGACTCCCGGATGCGCCTGACCGGGATCCACCTGGCACGCCCATCAGGGGCGACGCTCTGCCCACCAGGGGGCGATGCTCTGCCCCTTTGGGGCATCACTCTGCCGTGACCAGAGCCACTCTAACGCCCAGGGCAGAGGCCAAGGAGCCATCCCCAGCGCCCGAGTCATCTTTGCTCCAATGGAGCCTTGGCTGTGGGAGGGGAAGAGAGAGACAGAGAAGAAGGAGGGGGCGGGGGTGGAGAAGCAAATGGGCGTTTCTCCTGTGTGCCCTGGCCGGGAATTGAACCCAGGTCCCCCGCACACCAGGCTGACACTCTACCGCTGAGCCAACCGGCCAGGGCCAAGAGTTTTTTTTTATTATGTGCCAGGTCACAGATTAATCATCAGTTTTTTGTTGTGACACCTTAGTTGTTCATTGACTACTATTTATTCTGCATTGACCAGGGAACTACAGCTGATCGAGTGACTGTTTGCTTGAGCCAGTGAGACCATTGGGATAAAGCTGGTGTTCTTTGCCTAAACCAGATTAGCCCATGCTCAAACTGGCTACCTTGATGTCTCAAACCTGGGTCCTCCACATTTCAGGCAAATGCGCTATCCACTGAGCCACCGCCTGCTCAAGCTGTCAATATATTTTTCTGTAACTTTCTCTGGTTTTTGTTTAGTACCCTTTTTCATAGTATGGGTGGAAGGGCTGTGTATTTTAAGGTTTTTTTCCACTAAAATATATTCATCACAACATTTTTCCATAGGTTTTCTTATGTAGTTTTTATTTCCATTAAGTTTAAAGTATTTTGTAACTTGAATTTTGATTTTGAGCGCGGATTATTTAGAAGTGAATTTCTTAACTTAAAAAAGGAAGGGTTTTTTAGTTAGTTTTTATTACTGATTTCTAGAGTAAGTGTAATGACAAGAAGAAACATCCTTTATATCATTTGAAAGGTTTGTGGTAGTTGAAACTTGCTTGAAAGAAAATACAGAATTGTCTGTGGGAAATGTTTTACAAGAACGCTTCTCTGCTGACACCTCTTGTGCACCTTGCAAATAACAGCTCAGAGCAGTTCACCTGGAAAAATACAAAAGTTGGGTGTTCTGCATTTTCTTTCATTGCTGAAACCAAGACTATTTACAAGATACATTTATACCTTGTAAATATAAGAAATTTCTAGTTACTGTTTGCTACTTATTTCAATGTTAACTTTAGTGAAAGCAATAAACATACTTGATTTCATTTCAATCCTCTGAATTTGGATGGAAATTGCTGCATAGCACATACAATATTGGTCTCGGTTACATGTGCTTCTCAACTACCACTTCGTGTGCATCTTGGGAATCAAACTTCAGTGAAGGTCTGAAGAATATTTTGGTGGACAGCATTGTGGATAAACGTTTATTCCAATTTGCCTTTTCTGTAAAGTTATTGTATATGCTTAGTGGTTATTTTTCTGAAAATCTCTCGGTTTATCTTGTTTTTCTTCTATCCTTCCAACCATGCTTTCATAAAGCCTTTGAAAGTGCCCATCATATACCGGAAATTGTGTTAGGAACTCATGTCCCTGCACTCAATGACTTTCCATTCTACACTATTAACAAGTGTTTTGAACTTCTTGTATATAAATTTACTTCATATATTGTAAAATAGGATGTGCTTTGATTTGATAAGTATGTTGAATTTTAACAGCTTTTTTGTTATAAATAGGTACTCTTATTGCAGAAGTGCAAGAAAAATGATCTCAAAAACAACAACAACAAATTTTTATACAGATATATCTACTGTTAATATTAGTACATTTTCTTTCCATATTCTATGTGAACCTATTATATTTCTCTATGTATATATACTCAGGTACATTGGTTGTGTGTACACTTGTGTGCATAGATGTATAATTTCATATGAGCATATCTCTCTGTGAACACATTGTCTGTCATTTGCACATATCTGTGTACATATACAAATGTCTATTTATTCATTCATTTATTCAGGAAATACTTATTGTATTTCTATTATGTGCCAGGCACTCTACTCAACACTGGTTGCCTATACTGAATGAGATAGACTCACTTTCTGTCTTTATGAACACTACACTTTCATGGCATAGAAAGAAAGAGAAAAATATATAGAAATAAAATAATCATAAGGTTAACAAGTTCTGAATTTGGTAGTGCAATATCTTTGGTGTCAGTTATGATTTATTATGGTGAGGTTCAGTATATCAATTTCTCAGAAGGCAGAGCTGAAACATAAGTCTCGGTTTTCCAGCAATGCGTGTTCTCAGGTATAAAACTGAGAAAATATAGAAGTTATGAAAAAAAAAAAAGACTATGGGAGGTGTTTTGTGAGCAAACACCTAGCTTGTATGTGGTGACCAATGCTCAGATAAATTTGATTTCCAAAGCTAAGGAGGTCTCTCATTCTGTACTGCTACCACGGCACAATACAAAGTGCATGTTAGGAAAGGAGTCACTTTGTGCTAAACAATTAGAAATAATGTTTATGTCCCTGAATTACAAGAGCAAATAAAAGTCTTCTGGTGTTGTCACTACAGCAGATTAGATTATCATTTTATTTTTTAATTACCTCTGGTTTTCTTTATTAATTTTTTTCCCCAAAAGACAATCGCTCTATCACCAGAGAGCTCAGTAGTTAAAGCATCACACCCATATGCTAATGTCATAAGTTTGGTCCTGTGTCAAGGCACATACAGCACGAGATTGATGTTTCTGACTATCTGTCTTTTTCCCCCTTTATCCTCCCTCTAACATGAACAAATAAATAAAAGAAAAAATGACAATGGCTTTTTTGTTGTTGTTTTTGCAGCTTAAAATGCATAGAAAATGCATTATGTATTTAAAATTTTACCCCTAGAGGAAATAAATGGTAAGTTTGTAAAGTACCATATTTCCCCATGTATAAAAGCCTCCCTGTATAAGACACACCTTAATTTTGGGGCACAAAGTTTGAGAAAATGAAAACAAATGCGAATAAACTGGAAATGCAAGTAAAAAATACTTCAACCACTCTATAAGACGCACCCAGTTTTCTAACACCACATTTTTCCAAAAAGATGAGTCTCATACATGGGGAAATATGGTATAGACCCTCCAAATGTCTCTGTAAACATTTATTTTTTCTTTCTTTTCTACAGCGACAGGGAGAGATTCAGAGGTAGGGATAGATAGGGACAGAAATACAGAAACACAGAGAGTTTTTATTATGTGTCAGGTCACACATCAATCAACAGTTTTTAGTTGTGGCCCCTTACGTGTTCATTGACTCTGTCTCATATTTGCCTTGACCAGGGGGCTATAGCTGATCAAGTGACCACTTTCTTGAGCCAGCAACCTTGAGCTCAAGCTTTTGAGCTTTGCTCAATCCACATGAGCCCAAGCTCAAGCTGGCACCCTTGGGATCTCAAACCTGGGTCTTCTGCATTCCAGTCAAATGCTCTAACCACTGCTGCTTCACCTGCTCAGGCTTTGAACATTGTTTCCTTTTACTTTCTCTGGATTTTATTTAGTATCCTGGTTCTTAGTATGGGTGGAAAAGCTGAGTATTTTAAGGTTTTCTTGCCATGAAATATATTCATCACTACATTTTTTTAAAGGTTACCTTATGTGGTTTTATTTCCATTAATTTTAAAATATTTTGCAAATTGAATTGTGATTTTGAGGGAGCGGGTTATTTAGGAGTGAATTTCCTTACCTTCAGAAAAAGATTTTTAGTTAATTTCTATTACTGCTAACTGTCTTAAGAGTATTGACAACAAGAAACAAGCTGTATATCATTTCTAACGTTAGAGGTAGTTGAAACTCGCTTGAAAGAACATACAGTATTATCTGTGGTAAATGCTTTACAAGTGTGCTTCCCTGTTGCCACCTCACGTGCACATTAGGAATAACAGCTCAGATCACTTCATCTAGAAAAATACATCAGTTCGTGTTGTGCGTTATCTATCATTGTTGAATCCAAGTCTATCTAAAAAAAAAAACTTTAATAACTTGTAAATATAAGGAATTTCTAGTTACTGCTTGTTACTTCTTTCAATGTTAATTGTATGAAAGCAAGAGATATACTTGGTATCATTTCAATCCTCTGAATTTGGCTGGAACTTGCTCCATTGAACATACAATAATGGTATCTGTTATATGTGCTTCTATGCTGCCACCTTGTGTGCATCATGGATATCTCGCATCAGTACAGCTCCAAAGGAATAGTTTGGTAGACAGCATTGTCTATAAACGGTGATTCCAATTTGCCATTTCTGTAATGTTTTTGTGTATCCTTAGTGGTTTGCTTTCTGAAAATCTCATGGTTCATCTTGTTTTTCTTCTTTCCTTCACGCCATGCATTCATAAAGCCTTTGAATGTACCCATCATATTCTAGGCACTGTGTTAGGAACTCATGTCCCTGCACTCAATGACTTCACATTCTACTCTTTTAACTTCTGTCTTTTGATTTTTTTTAATATAAATCTACTTCGTATACTGTAACATAGGATGTGCTTTGATTTGACAAATATGTTGAATTTTAACAGGTTTTTTATTATAAAAAATGTATTCTTATTACAAAATTGCAAGAAAAATAATCTCACAAACAACAACAATGAATTTTCATACAGATATGAAATGCATATTCCCATGTATAAAATTGAAAAAATATAGAAGTTATCAAACAAAGAACCTGGGAGGTGTTCTGTGAGCAAGAGAACCTAGTTTGTATGTGGAGACCAATGATCAGATAATTTCTGATGTCTAAAGCTTAGGAGGTCCCTCAGTCTAGAGTGCTGCCATGGAAGAAGAGAAAGTGCATGTTAGGTAAGGAGTCAATTTGTGTTAAATTATTAGAAATAGTGTTTATGCCCCTGAAATTCAACAGCAAAGAAAAGTCTTCTGGTGTTGTCACCACAGTAGACTAGATAATCATTTTATTATTTAATTACCTCTGATGTTCTTTAGTAAAATTTTTTCCCAAAAAACAGTGGCTTGTTCTCACCAGAGAGCTCAGTAGTAAAAGCATCACACCCATATGCTAATGTCAAAGGTTTGGTCCTGGGTTAAGGCACATACAGAAACAGATTGATGTTTCTGACTGTCTATCTTGTTCTCCCTTTATACTCTCTCTTATGTTAATAAATATAAAAAGAAATTACGATGGATTTTTTGTTGTTGTTTTTGCAGCTTAAAATGCATAGAAGAATGAATTATGTTTTTTAAAACATTACCCCTAGAGGAAATAAAGTTAAGTTTGTAAAGTACCATATTTCCCCATTTATAAGAAGCCTACCTGTAAAACAAACACCTCAATTTTGGGGCACAAAGTTTGCGAAAATGATAACAAATTAGAATAAACAAGAAATGCAAGTAAAAAATACTGCAACCACTCTATAAAATTCACCCAGTTCTCTAACCCCTCGTTTTTCAAAAAAACATGATTTTTATAATGAGGAAATATAGTTTACACCCTCCAAATGTCTCTGTGCACAATTCTGTTTACTTTTATTTTTTACAGAAACAGGGAGAGAGTCAGAGAGAGGGATAGAGAGGGACAGACAAATAGAAATGGAGAGTGATTTTTATTATGTGCCAAGTCAAATATCAATAATCGGAATTTTGTTGTGACACCTTACGTGTTCATTGACACCTGTCTCATATGTGCCTTGACCCAAGGAATACAGCTGATTGAGTGACAACTTGCCCCACCAGCTACCTTGGGCTCAAGCTGGTGGCTTTGCTCAAACCAAGTGAGCCCACGTTCAAACAGGCACTCTTGGGATCTCAAACCTGGGTCTGCCGCATTCCAGGCAAATGCTCTAACCATTGAGCCATTGCCTACTAAGGCTGTGAACAATTTTTTCTTTTACTTTCTCTGGATATTGTTTAGTATAATGGTTTCTCATATGGGTGGAAAGGCTGTGTATTTTAAGGTTTTCTTGCCTTAAAATATATTCATCACTACATTTTTCCTAAGGTTTCCTTATGTAGTTTTTATTTGAATTTATTTTAAGGTATTTTGTAACTTGGATTGTGATTTTGAGGGGTGGTTATTTAGGAGTGAATTTCCTTACCTTAAAAAAAGGGATTTTTAGTTAATTTTTATTACTGTTTACTATATTAAGTGAAATGACAACAAGAAACATGCTTTATATCATTACTAAGGTTAGAGGTAGTTGAAAGTTGCTTGAAAGGACATACAGAATTATGGGAGGTAAATGCTTTCCAAGTGCACTTTTCTGCTGCCACCTCGTGTGCACCTTGGGAATAACAGCTCAGAGCAGTTCTATTCAAGAAATAGAGCAGTTGGGTCTTGTGCGTTATATATCAATGGTGAATCCAAGGCTATCTAAAAGAAACTTTTATAACTTGTAAATATAAGGCATTTCTAGTTACTGCTTGCTACCTGTTTCTACGTTAACTGTAGTGAATGCAAGAGATATACTTGATATCATTTCCCTCCTGTGAAGTTTGCAGGAATTTTCTCCATAGCACATACAATGATGACCTCAGTTACATGTGCTTCTCTGTTGAAATCTCTTGTGCATCTTGGGAATCACACCTCAGTACCATTACAAAGGAAAAGTTCGGTATAGGATTGTTTATAAACGGTGATTCCAGGTTGCAATTTCGGTAAAGGTTTTGTGTATCCTTAGTGGGTTTTTTTCTGAAAATCTCTCGGTTCATCTTGTTTTTCTTCTTTTTTTCCAGCCATGCTTTCATAAAGCCTTTGAAAGTGCCCATTATATACCAGGCACTGTGCTAGGACTCATGTCCCTGCACTCAGTGACTTCCCATTCTATTCTTTTTACTTCTGTCTTTTGAACTTCTTTTATTTCAATCTACTTAGTGTAGTGTAAAATCAAAGGTGCTTTGATTTGACAAGTACTGTGAATTTTAACAGCTTTATTATTAAAAAAATGTATTCTTATTGCAGAAAGGCAAGAGAAAATGATCTCAAAAAACAACAACAATAAATTTTCATACAGATATATCTACCTTTAATACTAGGATATTTTCTTTCCATATTCTTTGTGTACCTATTATATTTCTCAATGTATAGGTACTCAGGTACATTGGGTGTGTGTACATCTGTGTGCATAGATGTGCATTGCACATGAGCTTATCTCTCTGTGTCCACAGTGTCTGTCATTGGTGGATATGTGTGTATGTATGGAAATGACTATTTATCCATTCATTCAGGAAACAATTATTGTAATTCTATTATGTGCCAGTCACTGTTCTCGACACTGCTTGCATATAGTGAATGAGAGAGACTCACTTACTGTCTTTATGAACACTACACTTTCATGGGTAGACAGAAATGAAAATATATACATAAATAAATTAATCGTAAGTTGTAACAATTACGGAATTTGGTAGTGCAATATCTTTGGTCCCAGATATAATTTATTGTGGCGAGATTCAGTATATCAGTTTTTCAGAAGGCAGAGCAGAGACATACGGCACGGTTTTTCAGCAATGTGTGTTCTCGTGTATAAAATTGAGAAAATATAGAAGTTATGACACAAAGACCCTGGGAGGTGTTCAGTGAATAACACCCCTAGCTTTTGTGTGGTGACCAATGCTCAGATAAATGCTGATGTCCAAATCTTAGGAGGTCTCTCAGTCTGGACTGGTTCCACGGCACAAGGGAAAGTGCACGTTAGGAAAAAGGTCACTTGGTGCTAAACAATTAGAATAGTGTTTATGTCCCTGAATTACAAGAGCAAAGAAAAGTCTTCTGGTGTTGTCACCACAGCAGACTAGATAATCATTTTATTTTTCAATTACCTCTGGTGTTCTTTAGTAAATTTTTTCCCAAAAAAACAATGGCTTGCTCTCACCAGAGAGCTGAGTCGTCAAACCATCACACCCATACCCTAATGTTATAGGTTTTGTCTTGGGTCAAGGCACATACAGAAAAAGATTGATGTTTCTGACTGTCTGTCTTTTTCCCCCTTTATCCTCCCTGAAACATTAATAAATATATAAAAGAAAAAATGACGATGGCTTTTTTGTTGTTGTTTTTGCAGCTTAAATTGCATAGAAGAATGAATTTTGTTTTTCAAAATGTCACCCCTAGAGAAAATAAGTGGTAAGGTTAAAGTACCATATTTCCCTATATATAAGAAGCCTCCCTGTATAAGACACACCTTAATTGTGGAGCACAGAGTTTGAGAAAATGATAACAAATGCGAATGAATGAGATATACAAAAAAAATACTACAACCACTGTATAAGATGCACCCAGTTTTCTAACCCCACATTTTTCAAAAAACATGAGTCTTATACATGGGGAATATGGTATACACTCTACAAATGTCTCTGGGACCAGTTTATTTATTTATTTAATTTTTTATTACAGAGAAAGGGAGAGAGTAAAACAGAGGGATAGATAGGGGCAGACAGATAGAAATGGAGGGAGTTTTTCTTATGTGCCAAGTCATCGATCAATCATATGTTTTTTGTTGTGACACTTTCCGTGTTCATTGACTCCTGTCTCATATGTACCTTGACCAGGGGACTACAGCTGATTGAGTGACCACTTCCTCGATCCAGCGACCTTGGGCTCAAGCTGGTGAGCATTGCCTAAAGCACATGAGTCTGCGCTCAAGCTGGCGCCCTTCGGATCTCAAACCTGGGTCTGCCACATTCCAGGCAGATGCTCTAACCACTGCGCAATCGCCTGCTCAGGCTGTGAACATTTTTTCTCTTACTTTCTCTGGATTTTATTTAGTATACGGGTTCCTAGTATGGGTGAAAAGGCTGTGTATTTTAAGGTTTCCTTGCTCTAAAATATATTTATCACGACATTTTTCCATAGGTTTCCTTATATAGCTTTTATTTCCTTTAATTTTAAGGTATTTTGAAACTGATTGTGATTTTGAAGGGGGTTTATTTAGGAGTGAATTTTCTTTCCTTAAAAAAAGGGATTTTTAGTTAATTTCTATTATGTTTACTGTATTAAATGAAATGACAACAACAAAAATGCTTTATATCATTTCTAAAGTTAGAGGTAGTTAAAAGTTGCTTGAAAAGACATACAGAATTATCTCTGGTAAATGCTGTCCAAGTGCGCTTCTCTGCTACCACCTCGTGTGCACCTTGTGAATAACAGCTCAGAGCAGTTCTCCTGAAGAAATACAGCGGTAGGGTCTTGTGCGTTATCTATCGATCTTGAATCCAAGGCTATGTAAAAGGAACCTTTATAACTTGTAAATATAAGGCATTTCTAGTTACTGCTTGCTACCGGTTTCTACGATAACTGTAGTGAATGCAAGAGATATACTTGATATCATTTCACTCCTCTGAAGTTTACTGGCACTTGCTCCATAGCTCATACAATGATAACCTCAGTTATATGTGCTTCTCTGCTGCCACCTTGTGTGCATCTTGGGAATTATGTCTCAGTACAGGTCCAAAATAAATGTTTGGTAGATGATTGTCTATAAACGTTGATTCCAAGTTGCCGTTTCTGTAAAGTTTTTGTGTATCCTTAGTGGTTTGTTTTCTGAAAATCTCTCGGTTCATCTTGGTATTCTTCTTTCCTTCCAGCCATGCTTTCATAAAGCCTTTGAAAGTGCCCATCATATACCAGGCACTGTGTAGGACTCGTGTCCCTGCACTCAGTGACTTTCCATTCTAGTCTTTTTACTTCTCTCTTTTGAAATTCTTTTATTTAAATCTACTTAGTGTAGTGTAAAATCAAAGGTGCTTTGATTAGACAAGTACTTTGAATTTTAACTGCTTTTTTTGTTACAAAAAACATATTCTTCTTGCAGAAGGGCAAGAGAAAATGATCTCAAAAAACAACAACAACAAATTTTTATACAAATTTATCTACCTTTAATATTAGGACATTTTCTTTCTATATTTTTTGTGTACCTATTATATTTATCTATGTATATGTACTCAGGTACATTGGGTGTGTGTACATCTGTGTGCATAGATGTGCATTGCCCATGAGCTTATCTCTCTGTGTCCAGAGTATCTGTCTTTTGTGGATATGTGTGTACATCTACAAATGTCTATTTATTCATTCATTCATTCAGGAATCAATTCTTGTAATTCTATTATGTGCCAGACACTGTGCTCGACACTGGTTGCCTATAGTGAATGAGAGAGACACACTTTCTGTCTTTTTGAACACTAAACTGTCATGGGGTAGAGAGGAAGAAAAATATATACATAAATAAATTAATCGTAAGTTGTAACAAGCATGGAATTTGGTAGTGCAATATATTTGGACCCAGTTATGATTTATTGTGGCGAGGTTCAGTATATCAGTTTCTCAGAAGGCAGAGCAGAGATATAAGTCACGGTTTCTCAGCAATGCATGTTCTCATGTATAAAATTGAGAAAATATAGAAGTTATGAAACAAAGACTCTGGAAGGTGTTCAGTGAGCAAAATACCTAGCATGTATGTAGTGACCAATGCTCAGATAAATTCTGATGTCCAAATCTTAGCATGTCTCTAAGTCTGAACTGGTGCCATGGCACAAGGGAAAGTGAATGTTAGGGAAAATGTCGCTTGGTGCTAAACAATTAGAAATAGTGTTTATGCCCCTGACTTTCAAGAGCAAAGAAAAGTCTTCATGCCTTGGAAGGTTGGCTCAGGGGTAGAACGTCGGCGTGGTGTGCAGGGGACCTGTGTTTGATTCCCGGACAGGGCACATAGAAGAGGCGCCCATTTGCTTCTCCACCCCCACCCTCTCCTTCCTCTCTGTCTCTCTCTTCCCCTCCTGCAACCAAGGCTCCATTGGAGCAAAGATGATCCGGGTGTTTGGGATGGCTCCTTGGCCTCTACCCCAGGCGCTAGATTGTCTCTGGTCACGGGAGAGCGATGCCACTGAGGGGTAGAGCATTGCCGTCTGGTGGGAAGTGCATCGCCCCTGGTGGGCGTGCCGGGTGGATTCCGGTCGGGCACATGCGGGAGTTTGTCTGACTGTCTCTTCCCATTTCTAGCTTCAGAAAAAAAAATATGAAAAGTCTTCTGGTGTTGTCACCACAGCAGACTAGATTATCATTTTATTTTTCAATTACTCTGATGTTCTTTAGTAAATTTCCCCCCCCCCCAAAAAAATGACTTGCTCTCACCAGAGAGCTCAGTAGTAAAAGCATCACACCCATAAGCTAATGTTATAGGTTTGGTCCTGGGTTAAGGCACATAGAGAAACAGATTGATGACTACAATTGTCTGTGTTTTTCCCCCTTTATCCTCCCTCTAACATAAATAAATATATTTAAAAAATTTAACGATGGCTTTTTTGTTGTTGTTTTTGCAGCTTAAATTGCATATATAAAGAAATTATGTTTTTCAAAATCTCACCCCTAGAAGAAATAAACTGTAAGTTTGTAAAGTACTATATTTCTTAATATATAAAAAGCATCCCTGTATAAGACGCACCTTAATTTTGGAGAACAAAGTTTGAGAAAATGATAACAAATGCAAATGACTGGGATATACAAGTAAAAATTACTACAACCACTCTATAAGATGCACCCAGTTTTCTAACCCCACATTTTTCAAAAAACATGAGTCTTATACATGGGGAAATATGGTATACACCCTCCAAATGTATTTGTGAACAGTACTTTTATTTATTTATTTATTCATTTTACAGAGACAGGGAGAGGGTCAGAGAGAATGATAGATAGGGACAGACAGATAGAAAAAAAAAGAGCGTTTTTTATGATGTGCAAAGTCACAGATCAATCATCGGTTTATTGTTGTGACACCTTATGGGTTAATTGATTCCTGTCTCATATGTGCCTTGACCAGGGGACTACAGCTGTTTGAGTGACCGCTAGCTCAAGCCAGCCACCTTGGACTCAAACTGGTAACATTTGCTCAAACCACATGAGCCCACGCACAAGCAGGCGACCTTCGTATTTCATACCTGGGTCTGCAGCATTCCACTCAAATGCACTAACCACTACACAATCGCCTGCTCAGGCAGTGAACATTTTTTTCTTTTACTTTCTCTGTTATTTATTTAGTATCCTGGTTCTTAGTATGGGTGGAAAGGCTGTGTATTTTAAGGTTTTCTTGCCTTAAAATATATTCATCCCTACATTTTTCCTTAGGTTTCCTTATGTAGTTTTTATTTGAATTTATTTTAAGGTATTTTGAAGCTTGGATTGTGATTATGAGGGGGGTTATTTAGGAGTGAATTTCCTTACCTTAAAAAAAGGGATTTTTAGTTAATTTCTATTTCTGTTTACTATATTAAGTGAAATGACAACAAGAAACATGCTTTATATCATTACTAAGGTTAGAGGTAGTTGAAAGTTGCTTGAAAGGACATACAGAATTATGGGAGGTAAATGCTTTCCAAGTGCAATTCTCTGCTGCCACCTCGTGTGCACCTTGGGAATAACAGCTCAGAGCAGTTCTCCTCGAGAAATAGAGCAGTTGGGTCTTGTGCGTTATATATCAATGGTGAATCCAAGGCTATCTAAAAGAAACTTTTATAACTTGTAAATATAAGGCATTTCTAGTTACTGCTTGCTACCTGTTTCAACGTTAACTGTAGTGAATGCAAGAGATATACTTGGTATCATTTCACTCCTGTGAAGTTTGCTGGAACTTGCTCCATAGCACATACAATGATGACCTCAGTTACATGTGCTTCTCTGTTGAAACCTCGTGTGCATCTTGGGAATCACACCTCAGTACCAGTCCAAAGGAAAAGTTTGGTATAGGATTATGTATAAACGGTGATTCCAGGTTGATGTTTCTGTAAAGGTTTTGTGTATCCTTAGTGGGTTTTTTTCTGAAAATCTCTCGGTTCATCTTGTTTTTCTTCTTTTTTTCCAGCCATGCTTTCATAAAGCCTTTGAAAGTGCCCATCATATACCAGGCACTGTGCTAGGACTCATGTCCCTGCACTCAGTGACTTCCCATTCTATTCTTTTTACTTCTGTCTTTTGAACTTCTTTTATTTCAATCTACTTAGTGTAGTGTAAAATCAAAGGTGCTTTGATTTGACAAGTACTGTGAATTTTAACAGCTTTATTATTAAAAAATGTATTCTTATTGCAGAAAGGCAAGAGAAAATGATCTCAAAAAACAACAACAATAAATTTTCATACAGATATAACTACCTTTAATACTAGGATATTTTCTTTCCATATTCTTTGTGTACCTATTATATTTCTCAATGTATAGGTACTCAGGTACATTGGGTGTGTGTACATCTGTGTGCATAGATGTGCATTGCACATGAGCTTATCTCTCTGTGTCCACAGTGTCTGTCATTTGTGGATATGTGTGTATGTATGCAAATGACTATTTATTCATTCATTCAGGAAACAATTATTGTAATTCTATTATGTGCCAGTCACTGTTCTCGACACTGCTTGCATATAGTGAATGAGAGAGACTCACTTACTGTCTTTATGAACACTACACTGTCAAGGGGTAGACAGGAAGAAAAATATATACATAAATAAATTAATCGTAAGTTGTAACAAGTATGGAATTTGGTAGTGCAATATCTTTGTTCCCAGTTATGATTTATTGTGGCGAGGTTCAGTATATCAGTTTTTCAGAAGGCAGAGCAGAGACATACGGCACGGTTTTTCAGCAATGTGTGTTCTCATGTATAGAAGTAAGAAAATATAGAAGTTAAGAAACAAAGACCCTGGGAGGTGTTCAGTGAATAAAACCCCTAGCTTTTGTGTGGTGACCAATGCTCAGATAAATTCTGATGTCCAAATCTTAGGAGGTCTCTCAGTCTGGACTGGTTCCACGGCACAAGGGAAAGTGCATGTTAGGAAAAAGGTCACTTGGTGCTAAACAATTAGAATAGTGTTTATGCCCCTGAATTTCAAGAGCAAAGAAAAGTCTTCTGGTGTTGTCACCACAGCAGACTAGATAATCATTTTATTTTTCAATTACCTCTGGTGTTCTTTAGTAAATTTTTTCCCAAAAAAACAATGGCTTGCTCTCACCAGAGAGCTCAGTAGTAAAAGCTTCACACCCATACACTAATGTTATAGGTTTGGTCCTGGGTCAAGGCACATACAGAAAAAGATTGATGTTTCTGACTGTCTGTCTTTTTCCCCCTTTATCCTCCCTCTAACATTAATAAATATATAAAAGACAAAATGACGATGGCTTTTTTGTTGTTGTTTTTGCAGCTTAAATTGCATAGAAGAATGAATTTTGTTTTTCAAAATGTCACCCCTAGAGAAAATAAGTGGTAAGGTTAAAGTACCATATTTCCCTATATATAAGAAGCCTCCCTGTATAAGACACACCTTAATTTTGGAGCACAGAGTTTGAGAAAATGATAACAAATGCGAATGAATGAGATATACAAAAAAAATACTACAACCACTGTATAAGATGCACCCAGTTTTCTAACCCCACATTTTTCAAAAAACATGAGTCTTATACATGGGAAATTTGGTATATACTCTCCAAATGTCTCTGGGAACAGTTTATTTATTTATTTATTTATTTATTTATTTATTTATTTATTTTATTACACAGAAAAGCAGAGAGTTAGACAGAGGGATAGATAGAGACAGACAGATAGAAATGGAGAGAGTTTTTTCTTATGTGCCAAGTCATCGATCAATCATATGTTCATTGTTGTGACACTTTTCGTGTTCATTGACTCCTGTCTCATAGGTGCCTTAACCAGGGGACTACAGCTGATTGAGTGACCACTTCTTCAATCCAGCGACCTTGGGCTCAAGCTGGTGAGAATTGCTCAAAGCACATGAGCTCACGCTCAAGCTGGCGCCCTTTGCATCTCAAACCTGGGTCTGCAGCATTCCAGGCAGATGCTCTAACCACTGCGCAATCGCCTGCTCAGGCTGTGAACATTTTTCTCTTACTTTGTCTGGATTTTATTTAGTATACAGGTTCATAGTATGGGTGGAAAGGCTGTGTATTTTAAGGTTTCCTTGCTCTAAAATATATTTTTCACGACATTTTTCCATAGTTTTCCTTATGTAGCTTTTATTTCCTTTAATTTTAAGGTATTTTGTAACTTGGATTGTGATTTTGAGAAGGGGTTATTTAGGAGTGAATTTTCTTTCCTTAAAAAAAGGGATTTTTAGTTAATTTCTATTACTGTTTACTGTATTAAGTGAAATGACAACAACAAAAACGCTTTATATCATTTCTAAAGTTAGAGGTAGTTAAAAGTTGCTTGAAAGGACATACAGAATTATCTGTGGTAAATGCTTTCCAAGTGCACTTCTCTGCTACCACCTCGTGTGCACCTTTTGAATAACAGCTTAGAGCAGTTCTCCTGAAGAAATACAGCGGTAGGGTCTTGTGCGTTAACTATCAATCTTGAATCCAAGGCTATCTAAAAGAAACTTTTATAACTTGTAAATATAAGGCATTTCTAGTTACTGCTTGCTACCTGTTTCTACAATAACTGTAGTGAATGCAAGAGATATACTTGGTATCATTTCACTCCTCTGAAGTTTACTGAAACTTGCTCCATAGCACATAAAATGATAACCTCAGTTAAATTTGCTTCTCTGCTGCCACCTTGTGTGCATCTTGGAAATCACGCCTCAGTACCGGTCCAAAAAAAAAGTTTGGTATAGGATTCCATATAAACGTTGATTCCAAGTTGCCGTTTCTGTAAAATTTTTGTGTATCCTTAGTGGTTTGTTTTCTGAAAATCTCTCGGTTCATCTTGTTTTTCTTCTTTCCTTCCAGCCATGCTTTCATAAAGCCTTTGAAAGTGCCCATCATATACCAGGCACTGTGCTAGGACTCATGTCCCTGCACTCAGTGACTTTCCATTCTATTCTTTTTACTTCTCTCTTTTGAACTTCTTTTATTTATATCTACTTAGTGTAGTGTAAAATCAAAGGTGCTTTGATTTGACAAGTACTTTGAATTTTAACAGCTTTTATATTACAAAAAAGATATTCTTATTGCAGAAGGGCAAGAGAAAATGATCTCAAAAAACAACAACAACAAATTTTCATAGAGATATATCTACCTTTAAAATTAGGACATTTTCTTTCATATTCTTTGTGTACCTATTATATTTATCTATGTATATGTACTCAGGTACATTGGGTGTGTGTACATCTGTGTGCATAGATGTGCATTGCCCATGAGCTTATCTCTCTGTGTCCACAGTGTCTGTCTTTTGTGGATATGTGTGTACGTATACAAATGACTATTTATTCATTCATTCATTCATTCAGGAATCACTTATTGTAATTCTATTATGTGCCAGACACTGTGCTCGACACTGGTTGCCTATAGTGAATGAGAAAGACACACTTTCTGTCTTTTTGAGCACTACACTGTCATGGGGTAGACAGGAAGAAATATATATACATAAATAAATTAATCGTAAGTTGTAACAAGCACAGAATTTGGTAGTCCAATATATTTGGGCCCAGTTATAATTTATTGTGGCGAGGTTCAGTATATCAGTTTCTCAGAAGGCAGAGCAGAGATATAAGTCACGGTTTTTCAGCAATGCATGTTCTCATGTATATAACTGAGAAAATATAAAAGTTATGAAACAAAGACCCTGGATGGTGTTCAGTGAGCAAAACACCTAGCTGGTATGTGGTGACCAATGCTCAGATAAATTCTGATGTCCAAATCTTAGCATGTCTCTAAGTCTGGACTGGTGCCACGGCACAAGGGAAAGTGAATGTTAGGAAAAAGGATGCTTGGTGCTAAACAATTAGAAATAGTGTTTATGCCCCTGAATTTCAAGAGCAAAGAAAAGTCTTCATGCCCTGGACGGTTGCGTCAGGGGCAGAGCATCGGCCTAGTGTGCAGGGGACCTGTGTTCGATTCCCGGTCAGGGCACACAGAAGAGGCGCCCATTGCTTCTCCACCCCCCACCCTCTCCTTCCTCTCTGTCTCTCTCTTCCCCTCCCGCAGCCAAGACTCCATTGGAGCAAAGATGATCCGGGTGTTTGGGATGGCTCCTTGGCCTCTGCCCCAGGCGCTAGAGTGGCTGTGGTCACGGGAGAGTGATGCCCCTGAGAGGCAGAGCACTGCCGCCTGGTGTGCAGTGCATCGCCCCTGGTGGACGTGCCGGGTGAATCCCGGTCGGGCACATGCGGGAGTCTCTCTGACTGTCTCTTCCCATTTCTAGCTTCAGAAAAAATAAAATGAAAAGTCTTCTGGTGTTGTCACCACAGCAGACTAGATAATCATTTTATTTTTCAATTACTCTGGTGTTCTTTAATAAATTATTTCCCCAAAAAACAATGGCTTGCTCTCACCAGAGAGCTCAGTAGTAAAAGCATCACACCCATAAGCTAATGTTATAGGTTTGGTCCTGGGTTAAGGCACATACAGAAACAGATTGATGTTTCTGACTGTCTGTGTTTTTCCCCCTTTATCCTCCCTCTAACATTAATAAATATATTTAAAAAACTGACGAAGTCGTTTCTGTTGTTGTTTTTGCAACTTAAGTTGCAGAGATAAATGAATTATGTTTTTCAAAATCTCACCCTTAGAAGAAATAAACTGTAAGTTGTAAAGTACTATATTTCTTCTTATATAAAAAGCCTCCCTGTATAAGACGCACCTTAATTTTGGAGCACAAAGTTTGAGAAAATGATAACAAATGCGAATGAACGGGATATACAAGTAAAAATTACTACAACCACTGTATAAGATGCACCCAGTTTTCTAACCCCACATTTTTCAAAAAACATGAGTCTTATACATGGGGAAATATGGTATACACCCTCCAAATGTATTTGTGAACAGTACTTTTATTTATTTATTTATTCATTTTACAGAGACAGGGAGAGGGTCAGAGAGAGTGATAGATAGGGACAGACAGATAGGAAAAAAAGAGCGTTTTTTATTATGTGCCATGTCACAGATCAATCATCGGTTTATTGTTGTGACACCTTATGGGTTAATTGATTCCTGTCTCATATGTGCCTTGACCAGGGGACTACAGCTGTTTGAGTGACCGCTAGCTCAAGCCAGCCACCTTGGACTCAAACTGGTAACATTTGCTCAAACCACATGAGCCCACGCACAAGCAGGCGACCTTTGTATTTCATACCTGGGTCTGCAGCATTCCACTCAAATGCACTAACCACTACACAATCGCCTGCTCAGGCTGTGAACATTTTTTTCTTTTACTTTCTCTGTTATTTATTTAGTATCCTGGTTCTTAGTATGGGTGGAAAGGCTGTGTATTTTAAGGTTTTCTTGCCTTAAAATATATTCATCCCTACATTTTTCCTTAGGTTTCCTTATGTAGTTTTTATTTGAATTTATTTTAAGGTATTTTGAAGCTTGGATTGTGATTTTGAGGGGGGTGGTATTTAGGAGTGAATTTCCTTACCTTAAAAAAAGGGATTTTTAGTTAATTTCTATTTCTGTTTACTATATTAAGTGAAATGACAACAAGAAACATGCTTTATATCATTACTAAGGTTAGAGGTAGTTGAAAGTTGCTTGAAAGGACATACAGAATTATGGGAGGTAAATGCTTTCCAAGTGCACTTTTCTGCTGCCACCTCGTGTGCACCTTGGGAATAACAGCTCAGAGCAGTTCTATTCAAGAAATAGAGCAGTTGGGTCTTGTGCGTTATATATCAATGTTGAATCCAAGGCTATCTAAAAGAAACTTTTATAACTTGTAAATATAAGGCATTTCTAGTTACTGCTTGCTACCTGTTTCAACGTTAACTGTAGTGAATGCAAGAGATATACTTGGTATCATTTCACTCCTGTGAAGTTTGCTGGAACTTGCTCCATAGCACATACAATGATGACCTCAGTTACATGTGCTTCTCTGTTGAAATCTCTTGTGCATCTTGGGAATCACACCTCAGTACAAGTCCAAAGGAAAAGTTTGGTATAGGAATGTGTATAAACGGTGATTCCAATTTGCCGTTTATGTAAAGTTTTTGTGTATCCTTAGTGGGATTTTTTTCTGAAAATCTCTCGGTTCATCTTGTTTTTCTTCTTTCCTTCCAGCCATGCTTTCATAAAGCCTTTGAAAGTGCCCATCATATACCAGGCACTGTGCTAGGACTCATGTCCCTGCACTCAGTGACTTCCCATTCTATTCTTTTTACTTCTGTCTTTTGAACTTCTTTTATTTAAATCTACTCAGTGTATTGTAAAATCAAAGGTGCTATGATTTGACAAGTTCTTTAAATTTTAACAGCTTTTTTAATATAATACACATATTCTTCTTGCAGAAGGGCAAGAGAAAATGATCCCCCCAAAATAAAAACAACAACATATTTTCCTGCAGATATATCTACCATTATTATTAGGACATTTTCTTTCCATATTCTTTGTGTACCTATTATATTTCTCTATGTATATGTACTCAGGTCCTTTGGGTGTGTGTTCATCTGTGTGTATAGGTGTGCATTGCACTTGAGCTTATCTCTCTGTGTCCACAGTGTCTGTCATTTGTGGATATGTGTGTATGTATGCAAATTACTATTTATTCATTCTTTCAGGAAACACTTATTGTAATTTTATTTTGTGCCAGGCACTGTGCTTGACACTGGTAGCCTATAGTGAATGAGATAGATTCACTTCCTGTTTTTATGAATAGTTCACTGTCATGCGGTAGACAGGAAGAAAAATATATACATAAATAAATGAATCGTAAGTTGTAACATGCACGGAATTTGGTAGTGCAATATCTTTGGTCCCAGTTATTATTTATTGTGGCGAGGTTCAGTATATCAGTTTCTCAGAAGACAGAGCAGAGACACAAGTCACGGTTTTTCAGCAATGAGTGGTCTCATGTATAAAACTGAGAAAATATAGAAGTTATGACACAAAGACCCTGGGAAGTGTTCAGTGAATAAAACCCCTAGCTTGTGTGTGGTGAACAATGCTCAGATAAATTCTGATGTCCAAATCTTAGGAGGTCTCTCAGTCTGGACTGGTGCCACGGCAAAAGGGAAAGTGCATGTTAGGAAAAAGTTTGCTTGGTGCTAAACAATTTGAATAGTGTTTATGGCCCTGAATTTCAAGAGCAAAGAAAAGTCTTCTGGTGTTTTGACCACAACAGGCTAAATAATCATTTTATTTTTTAAATACCTCTGGTTTTCTCTAGTAAATGTTTTCCCCAAAAGAAAATGGCTTGCTCTCACCAGTGAGTCATTATTAAAAGCATTACACACATATGCTAATGTCATATGTTTGGTCCTGGGTCAAGGCACATACAGAAACAGATTGATATTTCTGACTGTCTGTCTTTTTCCCCCTTTATCCTCCCTCTAACCTTAATAAATATATAAAAGAAAAACTGATGATGGCTTTATTGTTGTTGTTTTTGCAGCTTAAATTGCATAGAAGAATGAATTATGTTTTTCAAAATCTCACCCCTAGAAGAAATAAATGGTAAGGTGGTAAAGTACCATATTTTTCCATGGATACGAAGCCTCCCAGTATACGACGCACCTTAATTTTGGAGCACAATTTTGAGAAAATGATAACAAATGTGAATAAAATGGAAATGCAAGTAAAAAATACTTCAACCACTCTATAAGACACATCCAGTTTTCCAACCCCACATTTTTCAAAAAACATGAGTCTTATACATGGGGAAATATGGTATACAACCTCCAAATATCTCTGTAAAGAATTCTTTTTATTTACTAATATTTTATTTACAGAGACAGGGAGAGTCAGAGAGAGTTATAAATAGGGACAGAGAGATAGAAATGGAGAGTTTTTTGATTATGTGCCAAGTCACAGATGAATTATCAGTTTTTTGTTGTGACACGTTACGTGGTCATTGACTCCTGTCTCATATGTGCCTTGACCAGGCGACTACAGTTGATAGAATAACCGCTTGCTCAATCCAGCGACCTTAACCTCAAACTGGTGAGCTTTGCTCAAACCACATGAGCCCACGTTCAAACAGGTGACCTAGGGATCTCAAGCCTGGGTCTGCCAAATTTCAGGCAAATGCACCAACCACTGCGCCATCGCCTGATCAGGCTGTGAACATTTTTTTCCTTTACTTTCTTTAGATTTATTTAGTATACTGATTCGTAGTATGGGTGGAAAGGCTGTGTATTTTAAGGTTTTCTTGCCCTAAAATATATTCATCACTACATATTACCATAGGTTTCCTTTTGTAAAGTTTATATTTCCATTAATTTTAAGGTATTTTGTAACTTGAATTGTGATTTTGAGGGGGGTTATTTAGGAGTGAATTTCCTTACTTTAAAAAAAAGTTATTTTTAGTTAATTTCTATTACTGTTTACTATATTAAGTGAAATGACAAGAAACATGCTTTATGTCATTTCTAAGTTTAGAGGTAGTTGAAAGTTTCCTGAAAGGACATACAGAATTATCTATGGTAAATGCCTTCCAAGTGCGCTTCTCTGCTGCCACCTCGTGTGCACCTTGGGAATAACAGCTCAGAGCAGTTCTCCTAGAGAAATACAGCAGTTAGTTCTTGTGCGTTATCTAACAATGTTGAGTCCAAGGCTGTCTAAAAGAAACTTTTATAACTTGTAAATATAAGGCATTTCTAGTTACTGCTTGCTACTTGTTTCAACGTTAACTGTAGTGAATGCAAAAGATATACTTGGTATCATTTCACTCCTCTTAAGTTTGCTGGAACTTGCTCCATAGTACATACAAGGATGACCTCAGTTACATGTGCTTCTCTGCTGCCAACTCCCATGTATCTTGGGAATCACGCCTCAGTACAGGTCCAAAAGAAAAATTTGGTAGAGGATTGTCTATAAACGTTGATTCCAAGTTGCCGTTTCTGTAAAGCTTTTGTGTATCCTTAGTGGTTTGTTTTCTGAAATTCTCTTGGTTCATCTTGTTTTTTTTCTTTCTTCCTGCAATGCTTTTATAGAGCCTTTGAATGTGCCCATCATATACCAGGCACTGTGCTTGGACTCATGTCCCTGCACTCAGTGACTTCCCATTCAACTATTTTTTACTTTTGTCTTTTGAACTGCTTTTATTTAAATCTACTTAGTGTAGTGTAAAATTGAAGGCTTTGATTTAACAAGTACTTTGAATTTTAACAGATTTTTTATTACAAAAAATGTATTCTTAATGCAGAAGGGCAAGAAAAAATAATCTAAAAAAACAACATCAAATTTTCATACAGATATTTCTACCTTTAATATTAGGACATTTTCATTCCATATTCTTTGTGTACCTATTATATTTCTCTATGTATATGTACTCAGGTACATTGGGTGTGTGTACATCTGTGTTCATAGATGTGCATTGTACATGACATTATCTCTCTGTGTCCACAGTGTCTATCAGTTGTGGATATGTGTGTATGTATACAAATGACTATATTTTCATTCTTTCAAAATTACAAAACACTTATTGTAATTCTTTTATGTGCCTGACACTATGCTCTACAATGGTAGCCTATAGTGAATGAGAAAGACTCACTTTCCGTCTTTATGAACACTATACTTTCATGGGTTAGACAGGAAGAAAAATATATACATAAATATATTAATCATAAGTTGTAAGAAGCACGGAATTTGGTAGTGCAATATCTTTGGTCACAGTTATGATTTATTGTGGCGAGGTTCAATATATCAGTTTCTCAGAAGGCAGAGCAGAGACATATGGCACAGTTTTTCAGCAATGCGTGTTCTCATGTATAAAACTGAGAAAATATAGAAGTTATGACACAAGGACCCTGGGAGGTGTTCAGTGAATAAAACCCCTAGCTTGTGTGTGGTGAACAATTCTCAGATAAATTCTGATGTCCAAATCTTAGGAGGTCTCTCAGTCTGGACTGGTGCCACGGCACAAGGGAAAGTGCATGTTAGGAAAAAGTTCGCTTGGTGCTAAACAATTAGAATAGTGTTTATGGCCCTGAATTTCAAGAGAAAAGAAAAGTCTTCTGGTGTTTTCACCACAGCAGACTAGATAATCATTTTATTTTTTAGTTACCTCTGGTGTTCTTTAGTAAATTTTTTTCCCAAAAAACAATTGCTTGCTCTCACCAGAGAGCTCAGTAGTATAAGCATCACACCCATACGCTAATGTTATAGGTTTGGTCATGGGTCAAGGCACATACAGAAACAGATTGATGTTTCTGACTTTCTGTCTTTTTTCCCCTTTGTCATCCCTCTAACGTTAAAAATATATAAAAGAAAAAATGACGATGGCTTCTTTCTTGTTGTTTTTGAAGCTTAAATTGCATAGAAGAATGAATTATGTTTTCCTAAATCTCACCCTTAGAGGAAATAAGTGGTAAGGTTGTAAAACACCATATTTCCCCATGTATAAGAAGCCTTCTGTATACAATGCATCTTAATTTTGGAGCACAAAGTTTGAGAAAAAGATAACAAATGCGAATAAACTGGAAATGCAAGTAAAAAATACTACGACCACTGTATAAGACGCACCCAGTTTTCTAACCCTACATTTTTCAAAAAACATGAGTCTTACACATGGAAAAATATGGTATACACCCTCCAAATGTCTCTATGAACAGTTCTTTTAATTTATTTACAGAGACAGTGAGAGATTCAGAGAGAGGGAAGGTACAGACAAATAGAAATGGAGAGTGTTTTCTATTATGTGCCAAGTCACAGAACAGTCATCGGTATTTTGTTGTGACACCTTATGGGTTCATTGACTCCTGTCTCATATGTACCTTGACCCAGGGACAACAGCTCATTGAGTGACCACTTTCTCGAGCCAGCGACATTAGATTCAAGCTGGTGAGCTTTGCTCAAACCAAATGAGCCCACGCTCAAGCTGGCACCCTTGGGATCTAAATCCTCTGCCTGCCACAATCCAGGCAAAGGCTCCAACAACTGCCCCATCGCATGCTCAGGCTGTCAATATTTTTTGTTTTTCTTTTTCTGGATTTTATTTACTATACTGGTTCCTAGTATGGGTAGAAAGGCTGTGTATTTTAAGGTTTTCTTGCCGTAAAATATATTCATCACTACATTTTTCCAGAGGTTTTCTATGTAGCTTTTATTTCCATTAATTTTAAGGTATTTTGTAACTTGAATTGTGATTTTGAGGGGGGGGGTTATTTAAGAGTGAATTTCCTTACCTTAAAAATTAGGGATTTTTAGTTAATTTCTATTACTGTTTACTATATTAAGTGAAATTACAAAAAGAAAACTCCTTTATATGATTTCTAAGGTTAGAGGTAGTTGAAAGTTGCTTGAAAGGAGATATAGAATCATCTGTGGTAAATGCTTTCCAAGTGCGCTTCTCAGCTGCCACCTCATGTTCACCTTGGGAATAATAGCTCAGAGCAGTTTTCCTCGAGAAATACAGCAGTTGGGTCTTGTGCATTATCTGTCAATTTTGAATCCAAGGCTATCTAAAAGAAACTTTTTAAACTTGTAAATATAAGGAATTTATAGTTACTGCTTGCTACGTGTTTCAACGATAACTTTAGTTCATGCAAGAGATATACTTGGTATCAGTTCACTCCTCTGATGTTTGCTGGAATTGCTCCATAGCACATACAATGATGACCTCAGTTATATGTGCTTCTCTGCTGCCACCTCGTGTGCATCTTGGGAATCACACCTCAGTACAGGTCCAAAGGAAATGTTTGGTAGAGGATTGTCTATAAACTTTGATTACAAGTTCCCTTTTCTGTAAAGTTTTGTGTATCTTTAGTGGTTTGACTTCTGAAAATCTCTTGGTTCATCATGTTTTTCTTCTTTCCTTTCATCCATGCTTTCATAAAGCCTTTGAAAGTGCCCATAATATATCAGGCACTGTGCTAGTACTCATGTGCCTGCACTCAGTGACTTCCCATTCTACTCTTTTTACCTCTGTCTTTTAAACTCCTTTTATTTAAATCTACTCAGTGTAGTGTAAAATCGAAGGTGCTATGATTTGACAAGTACTTTAAATTTTAACAGCTTTTTAAATATAAAACACATATTCTTATTGCAGAAGGGAAAGAGAAAACGATCCCCAAAAAAACAACAACAAATTTTCCTGCGGATATATCTACCTTTAATATTAGGACATTTTCTTTCCATATTCCTTTGTACCTATTATATTTCTCTATGTATATGTACTCATGTGCATTCGGTGTGTGTTCATCTGTGTGCAAGGTGTGCATTGCACTTGAGCTTATCTCTCTGAGTCCACAGTGTCTGTCATTTGTGGATATGTGTGTATGTATGCAAATGACTATTTATTCATTCTTTCAGGAAACACTTATTTTAATTTTATTATGAGCCAGGCACTGTGCTCGACACTGGTAGCCTATAGTGAATGAGAGAGACTCACTTCCTGTCTCTATGAATAGTACACTGTCATGGGATAGACAGGAAGAAAAATATATACATAAATAAATGAATTGTAAGTTGTAACATGCACGGTATTTGGTAGTGCAATATCTTTGGTCCCAGTTATGATTTATTGTGGCAAGTATATCAGTTTCTCAGAAGGCAGAGCAGAGACATAAGTCACAGTTTTTCAGCAATGCGTGTTCTCATGTATAAAACTGAGAAAATATAAAAGTTTTGGCACAAAGACCCTGGGAGGTGTTCAGTGAATAAAACCCCTAGTTTGTGTGTGGTGAACAATTCTCAGATAAATTTTGATGTCCAAATCTTAGGAGGTCTCTCAGTCTGGACTGGTGCTGCGGCACAAGGGAAAGTGCATGTTAAGAAAAAGTCGCTTGGTGCTAAACAATTAGAAATAGTGTTTATGTCCCTGAATTTCAGGAGCAAAGAAATGTCTTTTCGTGTTGTCACCACAGCAGACTAGATAATCATTTTATTTTTTAAATACCTCTGGTTTTCTCTAGTAAATGTTTTCCCCAAAAGAAAATGGCTTGCTCTCACCAAGAGAGCTCATTATTAAAAGCATCACACATGTATGCTAATGTCATATGTTTGGTCCTGGGTCAAGGCACATACAGAAACAGATTGATGTTTCTGACTGTCTGTCTTTTTCCCCCTTTATCCTAACTCTAACATTAATAAATATATAAAAGAAAAACTTATGATGGCTTTATTGTTGTTGTTTTTGCAGCTTGAATTTCATGGAAGAATGAATTATATTTTTCAAAATCTCACCCCTAGAGGAAGTAAATGGTACGGTGGTAAAGTAACATATTTCCCCATGTATAAAAAGCCTCCCAGTATATGACGCACCTTAATTCTGGAGCACAATTTTGAGAAAATGATAACAAATGTGAATAAAATGGAAATGCAAGTAAAAAATACTACAACCACTGTATGAGATGCATCCAGTTTTCCAAACCCACATTTTTAAAAAAGCATGAGTCTTATACATGGGAAATATGTTATACACCCTCCAAATGTCTCTGTGAAGAATTCCTTTTATTTAATTATTTTTTTATTTACAGATACAGGGAGAAAGTCAGAGAGAGGGATAGATAGGGACAGACAGATAGAAATGGAGAGTGTTTTTTATTATGTGCCAAGTCACAGATCAATCATAGGTTTTTTGTTGTGACACCTTTCGTGTTCATTGACTCCTGTCTCATATGTGCCTTGAACAGGGGACTACAGCTGATTGAGTGACTGCTTCCTCGATTCAGCGACTTTGTTCTCAAGCTGGTGAGCATTGCTCAAACCACATGAGCTCACGCTCAAGCTGGCGCCCTTGGGATCTCAAACCTGGGTCTAACACATTCCAGGCAAATACTCTAACCACTCTACCATCGCCTGTTCAGGCTGTGAACATTTTTTTCTCTTACTTTCTCTGGATTTTATTTGGTATACAGGTTCCTAGTATGGGTGGAAAGGCTGTTATTTTAAGGTTTTCTTGCTTGAAAATATATTCATCACTACATTAATCCAGAGGTTTCCTTATGTAGCTTTTATTTCCATTAATTGTAAGTTATTTTGTAACTTGGATTGTGATTTTGAGGGGGGGGGGTTAGGAGTAAATTTTCTTGCCTTAAAAATAGGGGTTTTTAGTTAATTCCTATTACTGTATACTGTATTAAGTGAAATGACAACAAGAAACATGCTTTATATCATTTCTAAGGTTAGAGGTTGTTAAAAGTTGCTTGAAAAGACATACAGAATTATCTGTGGTAAATGCTTTCCAAGTGCGCTTCTCTGCTATGACCTCAGGTGCACCTTGGGAATAATAGCTGAGAGCTGTGCTCCTGGAGAAATACAGCAGTTGAGTCTTGTGTGTTATCTATCAATGTTGAATCCAAGACTATCTAAAAGAAACTTTTAGAACTTGTAATTTTAAGGCATTTCTAATTACTGCTTCTTACCTGTTTCAACGTAAACTGTAGTGAATGCAAGAGGTATACCTGATATAATTTCAATCCTCTGAAGTTTGCTGGAACTTGCTCTATATCACATATAATGATGACCTCTGTTACATGTGCTTTTCTGCTGCCACCTCTTGTGCATCTTGGGAATCACACCTCAGTACAGGTCCAGAGAAAAATTTGGTAGAGAATAACATTATCCTGAGTGAAAGAAGTAAATCAGAAAAAACTAAGAACTATATGATTCCATACATAGGTGGGACATAAAGATTAGACTCAGAGACATGAACAACAGTGTTGGGGTTACAGGGTGGGGGGAGGTGATGGAGGGGGTTGGGGGAGGGGGGGAAAAGATCATGGCTTTTCAGTATTTGCCATATTCCTCCCTTAATCTATAGACAGACAGCAAATATTTACGTATGGTGTTCCCACTCTAAAGACTGCTGTCTTAGGGACAAATGCTGATAAACTATTTCAGCAGTTCCTCCTTCTTCAAAGACTTATATGTCAATATAGAACTCCATGTTTCATAGGACATACTCAAGCTCACTGCATGCTCCCTGGAGCTTTAGCACAAGGAAATACCATTTTTTTGTAGTATTTTTTCTTTTATTTATTTGTTTTTTGTATTTTTCTGAGGATGGAGATGGGGAGGCAGTCAGACGGACTCCAGCATGCACCTGACTGGGATCCACCTGGAATGCCTACCAAGGGGGAATGCTCTGCCCATCTGGGGTGTTGCTCTGTTACAACCGGAGCCATTCTAGCAACTGGGGCAGAGGCCATGGGGCCATCCTTAGTGCCCAGGGTGGCTTTGCTCTGGTGGAGACTTGGCTGCGGGCGGGAGGAGACAAAGAGGAAGGAGAGGGGGAGAAGTGGAGAGGTAGATGGGCGCTTCTCCTGTGTGCTCTGGCCAGGAACCAAACCCGGGAATCCTGCACACCAGACCAATGACTGCAACGGGTATACCATATCATGCTTTTTACTTAAAAAAAAATTTTACATTTCTTTTGAATGCTGATGAACAGGAGACACCAAATCTTTTTTGCCTGTAAACTACTACCTTCTTTATTAGATCTAGCTAATAACACTGTTTTGCCTTTTTCCAAATAGCTCCAGATATATGGAAAAGATTTATATAGGCAGATGGGGATCCTCAAACCCCTCATCGAGATCTGAGAATGGCTTTTAAGATACCTAGAGGCAGAAAAAGCCCAATAGAGATCAGGGAAACCACCAGCTTTTAGGATACTTTCTTAAAGGCTCCAATGCCTCAAAGGGGTATCATAGGATGCCATCTGGATCCTGCTTCTATAGTGGAAGGGAAGGTCATTGAGCTAAAGCCTGGCAGGCTTACATGCCTCTGCTGTGAGGAAACAGGAACACTGGAAGGTGGGCTTCCCCCTCGCTCCTCTAAGGGAGGTTTCAGTCTCTTCTAGCCCTGCTCCAGCCACCTATGACCTAACCTTACCCAGAAAGCTGGGGTTTGCCACTGAAGGCTGAAGGTGCCTAGGGCCGTCGGCCCCATCTACGACACTGTGGACGAGCCTAGGGTATTTCTTCCAAGAAGCAGGTAAACTGATCTCATTTGCACAAGGGCCACTTAACTATGTTTTGCCTGAATAGTCAGGTTTTTTATTCTTCCCTCAAAGATCTCTGTTGTGGGTGTTGATAGTCCTATTTTCTGCTGCTTTGCTTAATATATAGTATTTCCTTTATCCCTCCTACCTCAATGCCCCACTCATATTTCAGGCTAGGAACTACTCCTAATTTAGAGCTCTCTTTCCTCCTTTTGCCAACTTGTATTACGAATTTACCTTTTCCACCCAGCTTAGTGTATCCCAAGGTTCTCTTTACCATGCCACAGTCACAGAGCTCCAGGGAAAAGCAACCTGGTCTCAACTCTCCAGGCAGAGGAGAACAGAAGCTCTATATCCATGCATGCTGCAAATGGGTTTTTCCAGTCTACCTGAATCATTACCAGCTAGAAGCAGCAGTCATTGGGACTTGGACATGAGCTGCAAAGTATAGAATGGTGATAACAATTCCAGTGCCATGCGGACTTTTTTTGTGGGGAAATTTCCTGGACTCCTGCTCCCTGTGACAGCTCCTAACAGACTGAACTGTGGTTGGGTTGCATTTTTCAGGGATTTTGCATGGTTATGGGGCCAACTTGGACTTGGTGAACATGTTAAGGTCACTACTCTTTTATGGATTCTTGCTGTATTGGCCAAGAGTTTGCTTAAAGGCTTTTAATCACTTTAAAAAAATATAGGACTGGATGAAGAAGATGGGGCACATATACACCATGGTATAGTATTCAGCCAGGAGAAATGATGACATCGGATCACTTACAGTGGAATGGCAGAGTCTTGGTAGCATTGTGCAGGGTGAAATAAGCAAATGAGAAAAAAACAGGAACTGCAGGATTCCATACATTGGTGGGACATAAGAGCAAGACTAAGAGGCATGGACAGGAGTGTGGTGGTTACGGGGGTGGGGGAGGGAAGGAGGGAGACGGTGAGGGGGAGGGGTACAGAGAGAACTGGATGGAGGGTGGCAGAGGACAATCTCTCTTTGGGTGGTGGGTATGCAACAGAACTAAATGACAAGATAACCTGGAAAAGTTTTCTTTGAATGTATGTACCCTGATTTATTGATGTCACCCCATTAAAATAAAAATTTATTTATAAAAAAAGAGAGATCGTCCTCCGTCACCCTCTATCTAGTTTTTTTTGTACCCCTACCTCTCCCCTTCCCCCTCTCCCTCCTTCCCTCCCTTCACCCCTTGTAACCACCACACTCCTGTCCATGTCTCTTAGTCTCGCTTTTATGTCCCACCAATGTATGGAATCCTGCAGTTCTTGTTTTTTTCTGATTCACTTATTTCACTCCACATAATGTTATCATGATTCCACCATTCCACTGTAAGTGATCCGAAGGCATCATTTCTGCTAGCTTAGTAGTATACCATGGTGTATATGTGCCCCTTCTTATTTATCCAGTCTTCTATTTTTTTTACAGTGATAAAAAGCCTTAAAGCAAGCTTTTGGCCAATACAGCAAGAATCCATAAAAGAGTAGTGTCCTTAACATGTTCACCAAGTCCAAGTTGGCCCCATCACCATGCCAAATCCCTGAGAAATGCAACCCAACCACAATTCATTCTGTTAGAGCTGTCACAGGGAAGAGTTATGATTTATTGTGGCGATGTTCAGTATATCATTTTCTCAAAGGCAGAGCTGACACATAAGTCTTGGTTTTTCAGCAATGCATGTTCTCAGGTATAAAATTGAGAAAATATAGAAGTTATAAAATAAAGATCCTGGGAGGTGTTCTGTGAGAAAAAGAACCTAGCTTGTATGTGGTGACTAATTCTCAGGTAATTTCTGAGGTCCAAACCTTAGGAGGTCTCTTAGTCTGGACTGTTTCCATGGCACAATAGAAAGAGCATGTTAGGAAACAGGACGCTTTCTGCCAAACAATTAGATATAGTGTTTATGCCCCTGAATTTCAAGAGAAAAGAAAAGTCTTATGCTGTTTTCACCAATGCAGATTAGATTATCATTTTATTTTTAATTACCTCTGGCTTTCTCTAGTAAATTTTTTTCCCAAAATCAATGGCTTGCTCTCACCAGGGAGCACAGTAGTTAAAGCATCACACACATAAGCTAATGTCATAGCTTTGCTCCTGGGTCAAGACTCATACAGAGACAGATTGATGTTTTTGACTATCTGTTTGTCTTTTTCCCCCATTATCCTGCCTCTAACATGAATAAATAAATAAAAGAGAAAATGACAATGGCTTTTTTGTTGTTGTTTTGCAGCTTAAATTGCATAGAAGAATGAATTATGTTTTACAAAATGTCACCCCAAAAGGAAATAAATGGTAAGGTTGTAAAGAACCATATTTCCTCGTGTATAAGAAGCCTCACTGTATAAGACGCACCTTAATTTTGGGGCACAAAGTTTGAGAACATAATAACAAATGCGAATAAACTGGAAATGCAAGTAAAAAATACTACAACCACTGTATAAGACGCACCCAGTTTTCTGACCCCACATTTTTCAAAAAACATGAGTCTTATACATGAGGAAATATGCTATACACCCTCTAAATGTGTTTGTGAACAGTACTTTTTATTTATTTATTTATTTATTTATATATTTATTTATTTATTTACAGAGACAGGGAGAGAGTCAGAGAGAGGGATAGATAGAGACAAAGAGATAGAAATGGAGAGTGTTTTTTATTATGTGCCAAGTCACAGATCAATCATCGGTTTTTTGTTTTGACACCTTTCGTGTTCATTGACTCCTGTCTAATATGTGCCTTGAACAGGGGACTACAGCTGATTGAGTGACCGCTTGCTCAATCCAGCGACCTTGGGCTCAAGCTGGTGAGCATTGCTCAAACCACATGGGCTCACCCTCAAGCTGGCACCCTTGGGATCTCAAACCTGGGTCTGCCGCATTCCAGGCAAACACACTAACCCCTGCACCATCGCCTGCTAAGGCTGTGAAAATTTTTTCTCTTATTTTTTCTGGATTTTATTTAGTATACAGGTTTCTAGTATGGGTGGAAAGGCTGTGTATTTTAAGGTTTTCTTGCTCGAAAATATATTCATCACTACATTTTTTCATAGGTTTCCTTATGTAGCTTTTATTTCCATTAATTTTAAGGTATTTTGTAACTTGGATTGTGATTTTGAGGGAGGGGGTTTAGGAGTGAATTTTCTTGCCTTAAAAAAAGGGATTTTTAGTTAATTTCTATTACTGTATACTGTATTAAGTGAAATGACAACAAGAAACATGCTTTATATCATTTCTAAGGTTAGAGATAGTTAAAAGTTGCTTGAAAATACATACAGAATTATCTGTGGTAAATGCTTTCCAAGTGCGCTTCTCTGTTATCACCTCGTGTGCACCTTGGGAATAACAGCTCAGAGCTGTTCTCCTGGAGAAATACAGCAGTTGGGTCTTGTGCATTATCTATTAATGTTGAATCCAAGGCTATCTAAAAGAAACTTTTATAACTTGTAATTATAAGGCATTTCTAATTACTGCTTCGTACCTGTTTCAACGTAAACTGTAGTGAATGCAAGAGATATACTTGGTATCATTTCAATCCTCTGAAGTTTGCTGGAACTTGCTCTATATCACATACAATGATGACCTCTGTTACATGTGCTTTTCTGCTGCCACCTCGTGTGCATCTTGGGAATGACACCTCAGTACAGGTCCAGAGAAAAAGTTTGGTAGAGAATTGTCTATAAGCATTTATTCCAAGTTGCCGTTTCTGTAAAGTTTTTGTGTATCCTTAGTGGTTTGTTTTCTGAAAATCTCTCGGTTCATCTTGTTTTTCTTCTTTCCTTCCAGCCATGCTTTCATAAATCCTTTGAAAGTGCCCTTCATATACAAGGCACTGTGCTTGGACTCATGTCAATGCACTCAGTGACTTCCCATTCTACTATTTTACTTCTGTCTTTTGAACTTCTTTTATTTAAATCTACTTAGTGTAGTGTAAAATCAGAGGTGCTTTGATTTGACGAGTACTTTGAATTTTAACAGATTTTTTATTACAATATATGTATTCTTATTGCAGAATGGCAAGAGAAAATGATCTCAAAAAATAACAACAACAAATTTTTATACAGATATATCTACCTTTATTATTGGACATTTTCTTTCCATATTTTTTGTCTACCTATTATATTTCTCTATGTGTATGTACCCAGGTACATTGTGTGCATGTACATCTGTGTGGATAGGTTTGCATTGCATATGAGCTTATCTCTCTGGGTCTACAGTGTCTGTCATTTGTGGATATCTGTATATGAATGCAAATGACTATTTATTCATTCTTTCAGGAAACACTTATTGTATTTCTATTATGTGCCAGGCACTGTGCTCAACACTGGTTGCCTATTGTGAATGAGACAGACTCATTTTCTGTATTTATGAACACTACACTGTCATGGGGTAGACAGGAAAAAAATATATACATAAATAAATTAATCATAAATTGTAACAAGTACGGAATTTGGTAGTGCAATATCTTTGGTCCCAGTTATGATTTATTGTGGCGAGGTTCAGTATATCAGTTTCTCAGAAGGCTGAGCAGAGACATAATTCACAGTTTTTCTGCAATTCATGTTCTCATGTACAAAACTGAGAAAATATAGAAGTTATGAAACAAAGACCCTGGGAGGTGTTCAGTGAGCAAAACACCTACCTTATATGTGGTGACCAATGATCAGATAAATTCTGATTTCCAAATCTTAGGAGGTCTCTCAGTCTGGACTGGTGCCACGGCACAAGGGAAAGTGCATGTTAGGAAAAAGGTTGTTTGGTGCTAAGCAATTAGACATAGTGTTTATGCCCCTGAATTTCAAGAGAAATGAAAAGTCTTCTGGTGTTGTCACCACAGCAGACTAGATAATCATTTTATTTTTTAATTACCTCTGGTTTTCTCTATTAAATTTTTCCCCAAGAGAATCTCTCACCAGAGAGCTCAGTAGTAAAATCATCACTCCCATATGCTAATGTCATAGGTTTTGTCCTAGGTCAAGTAACATACAGAAACATACTGATGTTTCTGACTGTCTGTCTTTTTCCCCCTTTATTCTCCCTCTAACATTAATAAATATATAAAAAAACTGACGATGGCTTTTTTGTTGTTGTTTTTGCAGCTTACATTGCATGGAAGAATGAATTATGTTTTTCAAAATCTCACCCCTAGAGAAAATAACTGGTTAGGTTGTAACGTACAATATTTCCCCATGTATAAGAATCCTCCTTGTATATGACGCACCTTAATTTTGGAGCACAAAGTTTGAGAAAATGATAAAAAATGCGAATAAACTGGAAATCCAAGTAAAAAATACTACAACCATTGTATAAGACGCACCCAGTTTTCTATCCCCACATTTTTCAAAAAACATAAGTCTTATACATGGGGAAATATGGTATACACCCTCCAAATGTCTCTGTGAACAGTTCTTTTTATTTATTTATTTTTTATTTACAGAGACAGGGAGAGAGTCAGAGAGAGGGATAGATATGGACAGACAGATAGAAATTGAGAGCGTTTTTTATTATGTGCCAAGTCACAGATCAATCATCGGTTTTTTGTTGTGACACCTTACCTGTTCATTGACTCCTGTCTCATGTGTGCCTTGACCAGGAGACTACAGCTGATTGCATGACCGCTTCCTCAATCCAGCGACCTTGGGCTCAAACTGGTGAGCTTTGTTCAAACCACATGAGCCCACGCTCAAACTGCCCCCCTTGGGATCTCAAACCTTTGTCTGCCTCATTCCAGGCAAATGCTCTAACCACTGCGCAATCGCCTGCTCAGGCTATAAACATTTTTTGTTTACTTTCTCTCGATTTTATTTAGAATCGTGATTCTTAATATGGGTAGGAAGGCTGTGTATTTTAAGGTTTTCTTGCTCTAAAATATGTTCATCAATACATTTTTCCATAGTAAACCTTATGTATTTTTAATTTCCATTAATTGTAAGGTATTTTGCAACTTGAATTGTGATTCTGAGGGGGGGGGTCTTTAGGAGTTAATTTCCTTACTTTCAAAAAAAAGATTTTTAGTTAAGTTCTATTACTGTTCACTATATTAAGTGTAATGACAACAGGAAACATGCTTTATATAATTTCTAAGGTTCGAGAGAGTTGAAACTTGCTTGAAAGATCATACAGGATTATCTGTGGTAAATGTTCTCCAATCGCACTTCCCTGCTGCCACCTCGTGTGCACCTTGGGAATAACAGCTCAGAGCAGTTCTCCTTGAAAAATACAGCAGTTTGGTCTTGTGCGTTATCTATGAATGTTGAATTCAAGGCTAACTAAAAGAAACTTTTATCACTTGTAAATATAAAAAAATTTTAGTTACTACTTGCTACTTCTTTCAATGTTAGTTATAGTGAAAGCAAGAGATATAATTGGTATCATTTTAGTCCTCTGAAGTTGGCTTGAACTTGCTCCATAGCACTTAAAATAATGGTCTCTGTTACATATGCTTCTCTGCTTCCACATCGTGTGGATCTTGGGAATCATGCCTCAGTACAGGTCCAAATGAATAGTTTGGTAGAGAGCATTGTCTATAAACGTTCATTACAATTTGCCGTTTCTGTAAAGATTTTGTGTATCATTATTGTTTTTTTTTTCTGAAAATCTTTCGGTTCATCTTCTTTTTCTTCTTTCCTTCAAGCCATGCTTTCATAAAGCCTTTGAAAGTGCCCATCATATACCAGGCACTCTGCTAAGAACTCATATCCCTGCACTCAATGATTTCCCTTTCTACTTTTTTAACTTATATCTTTTGAAATTCTTTTATATAAATCTATTTCATGTATTGTAAAATAGAATGTGCTTTGAATTGATAAGAATGTTGAATTTTAACAGCTTTTTTATTATTAATATATATTCTTATTGCAGAAGTGCAAGAAAAATGATCTCAAAAACAACTAAAAATTTTTATACAGATATGTCTATTGTTACTATTAGGATATTTTCTTTCCATATTATTTGTGTACTTATTATATTTCTCTATGTATATATATTCAGGTATATTGGGTTTGTGTACATCTCTGTGCATAAATGTGCTTTTCACATGAGCATATCTCTCTGTGTCCACAGTGTCTGTCATTTGTGGGTATCTGTATACATATGCAAATGACTATTTATTCATTCATTCAGGAAATAATTATAGTATTTTTGTTATGTGCCAGGCACTGTGCTCGACACTGGTTACCTATAGTGAATGAGATAGACTCAGTTTCTCTCTTTATGAATACTACACTGTCATGGGGTAGACAGAAAGAAAAAATATACATAAATAAAATAATCATAATTTTAACAAGCACTGAATTTTTTAGTGCAATATCTTTAGTGTCAGTTATGATTTATGTGGCAAGGTTCAGTATATCAGTTTCTTAGAAGGCAAAGCTGAGACATACGTCTCGTTTATTCAGCAATAATTTTTCTCAGCTATAAAACTGAGAAAATTCTAAAGTGCTGAAACAAAGACCCTGGGAGGTGTTCTGTGACCAAAAGAACCTAGCTTGTAAGTGATGACCGAGGCTCAGATAAATTCTGGTATCCGAAACTTAGGAGGTCTTTCAGTTTGAACTGCTGTAACATCACAAGAAAATAAGTGCATGTTAGGAAAGGGGTCACATCATGGTAAGCAATCAGAAATATTATATTTGCCCCTGACTGTCAAGAACAAATGAAAGTCTTCTGGTGTTGTCACCACAGCAGATAGATTATTGTTTTAATTTTTAATTACCTCAGGTTTTCTCTGGTAATTTTTCCCCCTAAAGACAATGGCTTGGTATCACCAGAGAACTCAGTAGATAGAGCATCATATCCATACACTAATTGCATAGGTTTGGTGCTGGGTCTAGGCACATACAGAAACCTATTGATGTTTCTGACTATTTGTCTGTCTGTTTTCCCACCTCTCCCTCTCTCTAACATTATGAACTAAATAAAAGAAAAATGACAATGGCTTATTTTTTTATTACAGCTTAACTTGATGAGAGGAATGAATTATGTTTTTCAAAATCTCACCCCAAGAGGAAATAAGTGGTAAGGTTGTAAATACCATATTGTCCCATGTATAAGTAGCCTCCCTGTATAAGAAGCACCTTAATTTTGGAGCACAAAATTTGAGAAAATGATAACAAGTGCGAAGAAACAGGAAATGCAAGTAAAAATACAACAACCACTGTATAAGATGCACCCAGTTTTCAAATCCCACATTTTTAAAAATGATGAGTTTTATACATAGGAAAATATGGATAGAACTTCCAAATGTCTCTTTTAACATGTCTTTCTTTCTTTTTTCTTTCTTTTTTACAGAGACAAATAGAGTGTCAGATAGAGGGTTAGATAGGGACAGATAGACAGGACTGGAGAGAATTTTTTATTATGTGTAAGATCACAGATCAATCATTAGTTTTTTGTTGGGACACCTTAGTTTTTCATTGACTGATCTCTAATATGTGCCTTGACCAGCAGGCTTCAGCTGACTGAGTGATCCCTTGCTCGAGCCAGCAATCTTGGGCTCAAGCTCTTAAACTTTGCAATAACGAGATGAGCCCACGCTCAAGTTGGCGAACTTGGGATCTCAAATCTGTGAACTGCGCATTCCAGTCAAATGCTCTACCCACTGCTCAACTGCCTTGTCAGTCTGTGAAAATTTTCTTTCTTTTACATTCTCTGGATTTTATTTAGTATCCTGGTTCTTAGTATGGGTGGAAAGGCTGTGTATTTTAAGGTTTTTTTTCCCTAAAATATATTCATCACTACATTTTTCCATAGATTTTCTTATGTAGTCTTTATTTTTATTAAGTTTAAAGTATTTTGTAATTTGAATTGTGAGTTTTAGGGGGACTTATTTAGGAGTGAATTTCTTAACTTAAAAAAGAAAGTGTTTTTTAGTTAATTTTTATGAATGATTGCTGGAGTAAGTATACTGACAACAAGAAACACGGTTTATATGATTTTAAAGGTTTGAGGTAGTTGAAACTTGCTTGAATGAACATACAGGAATGTCTGTGGTAAATGTTTTCCAAGTGCACTTCTTCCTGCCACCCCGTGTGCACCTTGGTAATAACAGCTCAGAGCAGTTCACCTGGAAATATACAGCAGTTGGATGTTGTGCGATATCTATCAATATTGATTCCAAGGCTATCCAGAAGATACTTTTATAACTTGTAAATATAAGGAAGTTCTAGTTACTGTTTGCTACCTGTTTCAACGTTAACTGTAGTGTAAGCAAGAGATATACTTGATATTATTTCAATGCTCTGAAGTTTGCTGGAACTTGCTCCATAGCACATAAAATAATGGTCTCTGTTTTATGTGCTTCCCTGCTGTCACCTCGTTTGCATCTTGGGAATCACACTTCAGAGCAGGTCCAAAGGAAAGTTTTGGTAGTTAAGGTGGTCTACAACCGTTGATTCCAATTAGCCGGTTCAGTGAAGTTTTTGTGTATCCTTAGTGGTTTGTTTTCTGGGAATCTATCATTTCATGTTGTTTTTCTTTTTTCCTTCCAGCCTTGATTTCATAAAACCTTTGAAAGTGCCCATCACATACCAGTCATTGTGCTAAGAACTCATGTCTGTGCACGCAGTCATTTCCCATTCTACAATTTTTACATCTGTTTTTTGACCTGCTTTTATTTAAATCTACTTAATATATTGTAAAATACGATGTGCTTTGATTTGACAAGTATATTGAAATTTAACAGCTTTTCTATTATAAAAACGGTATTCTTATTGCAGAAGTAAAAAAAATGATAAGAAAAACAAAACAACAAATTTTCATACATAGATATCAACTCTTAAATTTATGCCAATTTTTTCCCATATTCTTTGTGTACCAATTACATTTCTCTATGTATATGTACTCAGGTACATTGGGTGCATGTACCCAATGTTTGCATAGATGTGCATTGCACATGAGCATACCTCTCTGTTTCAATAATGTATGTCATTTGTGGATATCTGTGTACATATGCAAATGACTATTCACTCTTTTAGTAAAAACTTATTGTATTTTTATTATATGCTAGGCACTCTGCTCGACACTGGTTGCATATAATAAATGCGACAGACTCACTTTCTGTCTTTATGGATATTTCACTATCATGGAGTAGGCAGAGGAAGGAAAAATATACATAAAAATTATCAGTTGTGACAAACACTGGATTTGGTAGTGCAATACCTTTGGTCCCAGTTGTGATTGATCGTGGCAAGGTTAATTATATCAGTTTCTCAGAAGGCAGAGCTGAGACATAAGACTCGGTTCTTCAGCAATGGGTGATCTCAGCTATAAAACTGAGAAAATTTACAAGTGATGAAACTAAGACCCTGGGTGGTGTTCTGTGACCAAAAGAACCTAACTTGTAAGTGCTGACCCAGGTTCAGATAAATTCTGCTAACCAAAGCTTAGAAGGTTTCTCAGTCTGGACTGCTGCCATGGCACAAGAAAAAGTGCATGTTAGGAAAGCTGTCAATTCATGCTAAACAATCAGAAATACTGTTTATGCCCCTGACTGTCAAGAGCAGAGAAAATCTTCTGGTGTTGTTACCACAGCAGACTAGATTATTATTTTATTTTTAATTGCCTCAGGTTTTCTCTGGTATTTTTGTTCCCCAAGAGTAAATGGCTTGCTTACACCAGAATGCTCAGTAGTTAGAGCATCACACCCATACAGTAATGTCATAGGTTTGATCCTGTTTCAAGGCACTTACAGAAACAGATTCATGTTTCTGACTGTCTGTCTTTTTCCACCCAATCCCTCCCTTTAACATTAATAATTTAATAAAAGAAAAAATGACAATGGCTATTTTTTTGTTGTTTTCGCAGCTTAAATTGCATAGATGAATGATTTATGTTTTTCAAAATCTCATCACAAGAGGAAATAGGTAGTAAGGTTGTAAAGTACCATATTTCCCCATGCATAATATGCCTCCCTGTAGAAGACGCACATTAATTTTTGGGAACAAAATGTGAAAAAAATGATAACAAATGTGAAGAAACAGGAAATGCAAGTAAAAAATACTACAACTGCTGTATAAGACGCACCCCGTTTTCAAACCCCACATTTTTTAAAAATGTTGAGTCTTAAACGAGGTAAAATATGGTATACACCCACAGAATGTCTCTGTGAACGTTTTATTTCTTTCTTTCTTTACAATTTTTTTTTTACAGAGACAGGAAGAGAGTAGAGAGAGGGACAGATAGGGACCCACAGACAGGAATGTAAAGAGATTTTTTTTTATTATGTAGCAGACCACAGATCAATCTTCAGTTTTTTGTTGTGACACATTACTTGTTCATTGACTGTTCTCTCATTGTGCCTTGACCAGGGAACTACAGCTGACCAAGTGACCCCTTGCTCAAGAAAGTGAGCCTATTGAGCTAAAGCTGGTGAGCTTTGTTCAAACCAGATAAGCCCACGCTCAAGCTGGTGACCATGGGATCTCAAACTTGGGTCCTCCACATTCCAGTCAAATGCTCTATCCAGTGCGCCACTGACTGCTTAGACTGTGAAATATATATTTTTTTACTTTCTTTGGATTTTGTTTAGTATCTTGTTTCACTGTATGGGTGGAAAGGCTATATATTTTAAGGTTTTTTTCCCACAAAAATGTATTAATAACAGCATTTTTCCATAGGTTTTCTTATGTAGTTTTTATTTCCATTAAGTTTAAAATATTTTGTAACTTGAATTTTCATTTTGAGCAGGGGTTATTTAGGAGTGAATTTCTTACCTTAAAAAAAAGTTATTTTAATTAGTTTTTATTACTGATTTCTAAAGTAAGTGTAATGACAATAAGAAACATGCTTTATAACATTGAAAAGGTTTTTTTTTTTCTGTATTTTTTTTCTGAAGCTAGAAACTGGGAGAGACAGTCAGACAGACTCCCGTATGAACCTGACCAGGATCCACCCGGCACGCTTACCAGGGGTGACGCTCTGCCCACCAGGGGCAATGCTCTGCCCCTCTGGGGCGTCACTCTGCCACTACCAGAGCCACTCTAGTGCCTGGGGCAGAGGCGAAGGAGCCATCCGCAGTGCCTGGGCCATCTTTGCTACAATGGAGCCTTGGCTGTGGGAGCCGAAGAGAGAGACAGAGAGGAAGGATAGGGGCAGGGGTGGAGAAGCAAATGGGTGCTTCTACTGTGTGTCCTGGCCGGGAATCGAACCTGGGACTTCCGCACGCCAGGCCAACGCTCTACCACTGAGCGAACCGGCCAGGAGCTACATTTCAAAGGTTTTAAGTAGTTGAAACTTGCTTGAAAAAACCATGTTTTCCAAGTGGGCTTCCCTGCTGCCAACTTGTGTGCACCTTGGAAATAACAGCTCAAATCAGTTTTCCTGAAAAAATACATCAGTTGGGTCTTGTGAGTTATCTATAAATGTTGAACCCAAGGCTGTCTAAAAGAAATTTTATAACTTGTAAATATAAGGAATTTCTAGTTACTGTTTGCTACTTCTTTCAACGTTAATTGTAGTGAAAGCAAGAGATATACTTGGTATCATTTCAATCCTCTGAAGTTTGCTGGAACTTGCCCCATAGCACATACAATAACGGTCTGTATCATGTGCTTCTCTCCTGCCACCTCGTGTGCATCTTGGGAATCACGCTTCAGTAAAGGTCCAAAGAAATAGTTTGGTAGAGAGCATTGTCGATAAACGTTGATTCCAATTTGCCAATTCTGTAAAGATTTTGTGTATACTTAGTGCTTTGTTTTCTGAAAAAATCTCAGTTCATCATGAATTTCTTCTTTCCTTCCTGCAATGCTTTCATAAACCTTTAAAAATGCCCATCATAAACCAGGCACTGTGCTAGGAACTCATGTTCCTGCAAGTAATGACTTCCCATTTTACTCTTTTACTTCTGTCTTTGACCTTCTGTTATATAAATCTATTTTGTGTATTGTAAAATAGGATGTGCTTTGATTTGACAAGTATGTTGAATTTTAACAGCTGTTTTATGATACAAAATGTATTCTTGTTGGAGAAGTACAAGAAAAATGATCTAAAAAACAAGAACAAATTTTCATACAGATATATCTACTGTTAATATTAAGACATTTTCTTTCCATATGCTTTGTGTACCTATTATATTTCTCTATGTATATATTCTCAGGTACACTGAATGAGTGTACATTTCTGTGCATTGCACATGAGCATATCTGTGTGTTCATAGTGTCTGTCATTTGTGGATAACTGTGTATGTATGCAAATAACTATTTATTCATTCATTTAGAAAACGCTTTTCATATTTCTGTTATGTGCCAGGCACTGTACTCGACACTGATTGCCTGTAGTGAGTTGGACAGACTTACTTTCTGTCTTTATGAATACTACACTGTCATAGGGTAGACATAGAAAAATATACATAACTAAAATATTCGTAAGTTTAACAAGCACTGAATTTGGTAGTGCCATATCTTTCGTGTGATTTATAATTTATTGTTGCAAGGTTTTCTTGCCCTAAAATATATTTATCACTATATTTTCCATAGGTTTCCTTATGTAGTTTTTATTTCCATTAATTTTAAGGTGTTTTGTAACTTGAATTGTGATTTTGAGGGGGGGGGGTTATTTAGGAGTGAATTTCCTTTCCTTCAAAAAAAGGACTTTTAGTTAATTTCTATTCCTGTTTACTATATTAAGTGTAATGACAAGAAAAAACATGCTTTATATCATTTCTAAGGTTAGAGGTAGTTGAAAATTGCTTGAAAGTACATACAGGATTATGTGTGGTATCCATTTTCCATGTGCGCTTTCCAACTGCCACCTCCTGTGTATCTTGGGAATAAGAGCTCAGATTATTTGACTGGAAAAATATATCACTTGGGTGTTGTGAGTTATCTATGAATGTTGAATCCAAGGCTATCTAAAAGCAACTTTTATAACTTGTAAATATAAGGACTTTCTAGTTACTGCTTGCTACTTCTTTCTATGTTAATTGTAGTGAAAGCAAGAGATACACTTGGTATCATTTCAATCCTCTGAATTTGGCTGGAACTTACTAAATTACACATACAATAATGATCTCTGTTACATGTGCTTCTGGGCTGCCACCTCATGTGTATCTTGGGAATCATGCCTCAGTACAGGTCAAAGGAAAATTTTGGTAGAGAGGATTTTCTATAAAGGTTGATTCCAATTTGCCATTTCTATAAAGTTTTTCTTTATCCTTAGTGGCTTGTTTTCTGAAAATCTCTCGGTTCATCTTGTTTTTTCTATTTCCTTTGAGCCATGCTTTCATAAAGCCTTTGAAAGTGCCCATCATATACCAGGCACTGTTCTAGGAACTCATGTCCCTGCACTCAATGACTTCCCATTCTACTCTTTTTAATTCTGTCTTTTGAGCATCTTTTATATAAATCTACTTTGTGTATTGTAAAATCGGATGTGCTTTAATTAGATAAGTACTTTGAATTTTAAAAGATTTTTAATATAAAAATGTACTCTTATTACAGAAGTGAAATAGAAAATCTCAAAAAACAACAACAACAAATTTTCAAACAGATATATTTACCTTTAACATTAGGACATTTTCTTTTCATATTCTTTTTGTACCTATTATATTTCTATATATATATATGTACTCAGGTACATTGGATGTGTGTACATCTGTGTGTATACATGTGCATTGTACATGAGCATATCTCTCTGTGTCCACAATGTCTGTCAATTCTGGATATCTGTGAACATATGCAAATGACTATTTACTCAATCATTCAGGAAATACTTATTGTATTTCTATTATGTGCCAGGCACTGTTCTCGATATTGGTTACTTATAGTGAATGAGACAGGATCACTTTCTGTCTTCATGAATACTACAGTGTCATGGGGTAGACAAAAAGAAAAATATATACATAAATAAATAAATTGTAAGTTGTTGTTTTTTTTTTTAGTTGTTTTTTTTTCATTTTTCTGAAGCTGGAAACAGGGAGAGACAGTCAGACAGACTCCCGCATGCGCCCGACCGGGATCCACCCGCCATGCCCACCAGGGGCGAAGCTCTTCCCACCAGGGGGTGATGCTCTGCCCATCCTGGGCATCGCCATGTTGTGACCAGAGCCACTCCAGCACCTGAGAAAGAGGCCACAGAGCCATCCCCAGCGCCCAGGCCATCTTTGCTCCAATGGAGCCTTGGCTTTGGGAGGGGAAGAGAGAGACAGAGAGGAAAGCGTGGCGGAGGGGTGGAGAAGCAAATGGGTGCTTCTCCGGTGTGCCCTGGCCAGGAATCGAACCGGGGTCCTCTCCACGCTAGGCCGACGCTCTACCGCTGAGCCAACCGGGCAGGGCTTAATTATAAGTTTTAACAAGCATGGAATTTGGTAGTAAATTATCATTGCTCCCAGTTATGATTTAATGTGTCGAGATTCAGTATATCATTTTCTCAGAAGGCAGAGCTGAGACATAAGTCTTGGTTTTTCAGCAATGCCTGTTTTCAGGTATAAAATTGAGAAAATATAGTAGTTATTAAACAAAGACCCTGGGAGGTGTTCAGTGAGCAAAAGAACCTAGCTTGTATGTGGTGACCAATGCTCAGATAAATTCTGATGCCTAATGCTAAGGAAGTCTCTCAGTCTGGACTGCTGCCTCGGCACAAGAGAAAGTGCATGTTAGGAAAGGTGTTGCTTTTTGCTAAAAAAAAATAGAAATAGTGTTCTTGCCCTTGAATTTCAAGAGCAAAGAAAAATCTTCTGTTGTTTTCACCACAGCAGACTACACAATCATTTTAATATATAATTACCTCTAATTTTCTCTAGTAACATTTTTCCCCAGACCACAATGGCTAGCTCTCACTAGGGAGTTCAGTGTTTAAAGATTCACACCTATATGCTAATATCATGGGTTTGGTCCTGGGTCAAGGCACATACAGAAACAGAGAGATGTTTCTGACTATCTCTCTGTCTTCTTCCTGATTTAGCTTCCCTTAAACATTAATGAATAAATAAAAGAAAAAAAAGACAATGGCTTTTTTCTTGTTGTTTTTCATCTTAAATTGCATAAGAATGAATTATGTTTTTCAAAATCCCACCCCAGGAGGAAATAAATGGTAAGGTTGTAAAGTACCATATTTCCCCATGTAAAAGAAGCCTCACTGTACAAGCCGCACATTAATTTTGGAGCGCAAAGATTGAGAACATGATAACAAATCCGAATAAATGGGAAATGCAAATAAAAGATACTACAACCACTGTATAAGATGCACCCACTTTTCTAAACCCACATTTTTCAAAATGATGTCTTATACATAAAGAAATATGGTATACACCATCCAAATGTCTCTGGGAACAGTTATTTGTATTTATTTATTTTTATTAAAGAGAAAGGAAGAGAGTCAGACAGAGGGATAGATAGAGACAAACAGAGAGAAATGGAGAGAGTTTTTTCTTATGTGCCAAGTCACAGATCAATCATCAGTTTTTTGTTGTGACACCTTACGTGTTCATTGACTCCTGTCTCATATGTGCCTTGTGCAGGGGACTAGGGCTGATAGAGTGAACGCTTGCTCCATCCAGTGACCTTGGACTCAAGCTGGTGAGCTATGCTCAAACCACATGAGCCCACGTTCTAGCTGGTGCCCTTGGGATCTCAAAGCTGGGTCTGCCACATTCCAAGCAAATGCTATGTCCACTGTGCAACCACCTGCTAAGGCTGTGAACATTTTTTTCTTTTACTTTCTCTGGATTTTATTTAGTATCCTGGTTCTTACTATGGGTAGAAAGGCTGTGTATATTAAGGTTTACTTACCCTAAAATATATTCATCATACATTTTCCATAGAATTCCTTATGTAGTTTTTATTTCCATTAATTTTAAGTATTTTGTAACATGGATTGTGATATTGAGGGGGGGGTTATTTAGGAGTGAATTTCCTTACCTTAAAAAAGGGATTTTTAGTTAGTTTCTATTACTGTTTACTATACTAAGTGAAATGAGGACAAGAAACATGCTTTATATCATTTCTAAGGTTAGAGATAGTTGAAATTTGCTTGAAAGGACATACAGAATTATCTGTGGTAAATGTTGTCCAAGTGCGCTTTTCTGCTGCCACCTCCTGTGTACCTTGGGAATAAGAGCTCAGAGCAGTTCTCCAGAAAAAATAGAGCTGGTGGGTTTTGTGAGTTATCTATCAATGTTGATTCCAAGGCTATCTAAAAGAAACTTTTATAATTGTAAATATAAGGCATTTCTAGTTACTGCTTGTACCTATTTCAATGTTAACTGTAGTGAAAGCAAAAGATATACGTGGTATCATTTCAATACTGTGAAGTTAGCTGAAACTTGCTCCAAAGCACATACAATAATAACCTCTGTCACATGTGCTTTTCTGCTGCTGCCTCGTGTGCATCTTGGGAATCACACCTCAACACAGGTTCAAAGGTAAAGTTTGGTAGAAGACTGTCTATAAACGTTGATTCCAAGTTGCCATTTCTGTAAAGTTTTTCTTTATCCTTGGTGGTTTCTTTTCTGAAAATTTCTCGGTTCATCTTATTTTACTTATTTCCTTCCAGCCATGCTTTCATAAAGCCTTTGAAATTGCCCATCATATTCCAGGCACTGTGCTAGAACTCATGTCAATGCACTCAATGAATTGCCGTTCTACTCTTTTTACTTTTGTCTTTTGAACTAGTTTTATTTAAATCTACTTAGTGTACTGTAAATTCAAAAGTGCTTTGATTTGACAAGTACTTTGAATTTTAACAGCTTTTTTATTATAAAAAACATATTCTTGGCCTGACCTGTAGTGGCGTAGTGGATAAAGCGTCGACCTGGAAATGCTGAGGTCGCTGGTTCGAAACACTGGGCTTGCCTGGTCAAGGCACACATGGGAGTTGATGCTTCCAGCTCCTCCCCCTTCTCTCTCTCTTTGTCTCTCCCTATCCTCTCTAAAATGAATAAATAAAAAATTAAAAAAAACAACAACAAAAAAAAAACATATTCTTATTGCAGAAGGGCAAGAGAATATGATCTCAAAAAACAACATCAACAAATTTTCATGCAGATATGTCTACCTTTAATATTAGGACATTTTCTTTCCATATTCTTTGAGTACCTATATTTCTTTATGTATATGTACTCAGGTATATTCACGGAATTTGGTAGTGCAATATCTTTGGTGTCAGTTATGATTTATTGTAGCGACGCTCAGTATATCATTTACTCAAAGGCAGAGCTGAGACATGAGTCTTCGTTTTTCAGCAATGCATGCTTTCAGGTATAAAATTGAGAAAATATATAAGTTATGAAACAAAGATCCTGGGAGGGGTTCTGTGAGCGAAAGAACCTAGCTTGTATGTGGTGACCAATTCTCAGGTAATTTCTGAGGTCCAAATCTTAGGAGGTCTCTTAGTCTGAACTGCTACCACGGCACAATACAAAGTGCATGTTAGGAAATGGGTCGCTTTGTGATAAACACTTAGATATAGTGTTAATGCCCCTGAATTTCAAGAACAAAGAAATGTCCTATTGTGTTTTCACAAATGCAGACTATATTATCATCTTAATTTTAATTACCTCTGGTGTTCTCTAGTAAATTTTTTTTCAAAAATAATGGCTTGCTCTTACCAGAGAACTCAGTAGTTAAAGCATCACACCCATACGCTAATGTCATTGCTTTTCTCAGAGGTCAAGACACATACAGAGACAGACTGATGTTTTTGACTATCTCTTTGTCTTTTAGCCCCATTATTTTGCCTATAACATGAATAAATAAATAAAAGAGAAAATGACAATGGCTTTTTTGTTGTTGTTTTGCAGCTTAAATTGCATAGAAGAATGAATGAAGTTTTAAAAAATGTCACCCCAAGAGGAAATAAATAGTAAGATGGTGAAGTACCATATTTACCCATGTTTAAGAAGCCTCACTGTATAAGACACACCTTAATTTTGGGGCACAATGTTTGAGAACATGATAAAAAATGTGAATAAATGGAAATTGCAAGTAAAAATACTACAACCACTGTAGAAGACGCACTCAGTTTTCTAACCCCACATTTTTCAAAAATCATGAGTCTTATACATGGGGAATTATGGTATACATCCTCCAAATATCTCTGGGAACAGTTCCTTGTATTTATTATTTTTATTTATTACAGAGAAAGGGAGAGAGACACACAGAGGGATAGATAGGGACAGACAGACAGAAATGGAGAGAGTTTTTATTTATGTGCCAGGGCACAGATCAATCATCGGTTTTTTGTTGTGACACCTTACGTGTTCATAGACTCCTGTATCATATGTGCCTTGATGAGAAGACTACAGCTGAGTAAGTGATGGCTTGCTCGAGCCAGCAACCTTGAGCTCAAGCTGGTGAGCTTTGCTCAAACCACATGAGCCCATGCTCAAGCTGGCAACCTTGGGATTTCAAAACTGGGTCTCCTGCATTCCAGGCAAATGCTCTAACCACTGTGACATCGCCTGCTCAGGCTGTGAACATTTTTTTCTTTTACTTTCTTTGGATTTTATTTAGTATCCTGGTTCTTAGTATGGGTGGAAAGGCTGTATTTTAAGGTTTTCTTGCCCTAAAATATATTCATCATTACCTTTTTCCATAGGTTTCCTTTTGTAGTTTTAATTTGCATTAAATTTAAAGTATTTTGTAACTTGGATTGTGATTTTGTGGGGAGGTTATTTATGAGTGAATTTCCTTACCTTAAAAAAAGGGATTTTTAGTTAATTTCTATTACTGTTTACTATATTAAGTGAAATGACAACAAGAATCATGTTTTATATCATTTTTAAGGTTAGAGATAGTTGAAACTTGCTTGAAACGACCTTCAGAATTATCTGTGGTAAATGTTTTCAAGTGCGCATCTCTACAGCCACCTCGTGTGTACCATGGGAATAAGAGCTCAGAGTAGTTCTCCTGGAAAAATACAGCAGGTGGGTTTTGTGTGTTATCTATCAATGTTGATTCCAAGAGTTTCTAAAAGAAACTTTTATAATTGTAAATATAAGGCATTTCCAGTTACTGCTTGTCCCTGTTACAATGTTAACTCTAGTAAATGCAAGAGATATAGTTGGTATCATTTCAATCCTCTGAAGATTGCTGGAACTTGCTCCATAGCACATACAATGATGACCTCTGTTACTTGTGCTTCTCTGCTGCCACCTCTTGTGTCTCTTGGGAATCACACCTCAGTACGGGTCCAAAGGAAAAATTTCGTAGAAAACTTTCTATAAACGTTGATTCCAAGTTGCCATTTCTGTAAAGTTTTTGTGTATCCTTGGTGGGTTCTCTTCTGAAAATTTCTCAGTTCATCTTGCTTTTCTTATTTCCTTCCAGCCATGCTTTCATAAAGCCTTTGAAAGTGCCCATCATGTACCAGGCACTGTGCTAGGACTCATGTCAATGCACTCATTGAATTCTCATTCTACTCTTTTTACTTCTGTCTTTTGAACTTGTTTTATTTAAATCTACTTAGTGTAGTGTAAAATCGGGGGTGCTTTGATTTGACAAGTACTTTGAATTTTAACAGGTTTTTTATTATAAAAACATATTCTTGGGGGATGACATCAGAGTATTGGCAGGGTAGGAAGCGATACTGATAAATCTCCCCCAAAGCTCAACAAGATCTTCAACCAGAAACAGAAAAACCTATCCTTGGAGCCTCCAGATGTTTCATAATACACGTGAAGGTATGGTAGAGCAAAAAATTGGCTGAATATATAACCAAACCCCGAAGGAATTAGGGAGTAAAAAATGCTCTGCCTTTCTCACTAACCTAAACAGGGCATCTTTCTCTGGGATCTGTGAATATAGAAACTGAGGTGGGCAAAGTGGGTGAATAGATCCAGGCTGCAGCACAAACAGCCAAACCAGGCTGTGGCACGGAGATCCAAGCCGAGGAAAAACGGTTCTGTGGCAACCCGTGCAATACCAGCTAACACTCGCGCCAAACCCAGACAAAGAAAGACAAGCGGGGCAGCCATTTTACCCAATCTTTTGGTCGGTGCATGCAGATAGTGGGTGAGAGATTTCTTCCAAAGCCCTGGGAGTAGGTGCCCGTGTTACCCCACAGAAAGGCAGTGTCAGAGGCCTTTGTGTGGGCTGAAAGCGGAATCTCTGGGCAGCCCCAGCGCCTTGGGAAAGCCACACATGGGAGGGAGCGAGAACTAATTCCAACGGTGGAACTTTTCCATGCTGGTGGGGGTTTCACTCAGAGGGAAATGCGGCCGGTCTGATATCCTGGTCTGCGCATGCAGATAGCGAGAGATTCTTCCAAGTTCCTCGGCAGTGTGTGCCTGTGTTATTGCATAGAGGGGCAGAGTCAGGGGCCTTTGTGTGGCATAAAGCGGAATATCAGGCCGCCCCAGTGCCTTGCAAAAGCCGCGAACGGGGATGGAGCAAAAGACAATTCCAACGCTGAAACTTTTCCATGCGGCTGGGGGTTTCACTCAGAGCGTGAGAATGCCGGCCGGATATCCTGGTCTGCGTGCGCAGATAGTGAGCGAGAATTTCCTCCAAGTGTCCCAGGAGTGGGCGGCCGCCTGTGTTACCGGACAGAGTGGCAGAGCCAGAGGTCTTTGAGTGGGTGGAAAGCCTGCCTGAATATGCTAGCACCTCTGATTGACTGAGCCTTTCCCAGAGCCCTGTACTAAGTGGAAATAGAGTGGGGAGTTGACAGCTCTTTGAGCCTCTTACTATCCAGGCAGAGGTAGCAGCAACCCCATAGCTCGATTATCAGGCTACTAATTGAGGAAGGAAAGACTAGGAGAAAGGCTCCAAGAACACAGACTCTCTCACTGTCGGAGCCTATAAATGCTAATGAGCCTCGACTGCCAACGATACTAAAGCACACTACATGACATCACCATAGAGACTTATCAACTACAAACCTCTACCTGAGCATGCCAAAGGGGCAGAACCCAGGGTACAGAGTCACTGACCAGGAAGAGGGAGAGAAAAGAAAAAGCAAGAAGATAACCTCTCAAAATCAAGAATTATCTGCACACTTTATAACCTATCCCATTTTGTTATATTTGTTCGTGTGTTTCTCTTATCTTCATTCTTGATATTTTTTTTTCTCCTCCAATTTGGCCTATTAACTCTCTGCCGGTCTTACTCTCTCCTCTCCTTGAACTACACTACCCATAGTGTTAAATCCCCCATTATATTTTCTTTCCTCTTCCTTTCTCTCTATGAGGGTTGCAATCCAAAACCCTTCTCTCTCTCTCTCTCTCCTCTATTTTCTTTTTTCTTCTTTTAGTGGTTCCCTCTTATTTTCTCTCTCTCTCTTTCTTTTCTCCCTCTATATTACTTTCTTCCTTTCTCCTATACATCTCCTCTCACTCAAAGCTCAATAAAAACAAAATGTCATATCTGTGACTCAAACTTATGTTTGTGGCATTTTGGGGTTTTTTTACTTCACCTTTTTAACTCACTAGCAGTGCTTCCATCCCTGGCTCTCCATTTTATCTAGTTCTTGTTCCACTAAACACAATAGTAATTTTTTAATTTGTCCCCCCAATTTTCTGTTTCCCTCTTATTCCTCTCATCATTACTCTTGGTCAACCAACACCTAAAAGCAAATCATTTTATTCTTGACCAAAAATTTTTACTTATTTGCTTTTTGTGGGTTCATACCCCTTTCTTTTTTTTTTTTTTTTTGCCTTTTTATTACTTTTTCCCAATTCAGGCCCTACATTACAGGCATTGTTTGTTATAATTCACATTTCACCATAAGATTTTCTCAAGAAAGAGGGGAGAGGAGAGAAGAGGAAAAAAGTAGGGAGGAAATAATTTCTTTTTTTTTAATTTTTATTTTATTTTATTTTTCTTTATTTCATTATTATTTTTTTAAAAAAACCAACTCTTTTCGATTGTTTTATTTTTTAACTTTTTATTCTTTATTAAATCTCATTAATACTATCAACAAAACCATTCTCAGATGCCATTAAGGAAGAAAAAATCGACTATCATGGATACAAAAGAAAGAGAAGTAACACAGCTAGATGAGGAAAAATCTATGGAGAAAAAATTTAATGTATTGGAAACCTTGGAGCTAAATGACAGAGAATTCAAAATAGAAATCCTAAAAATCCTCTGATATATACAAGAAAACACAGAAAGGGAATATAGGAAGCTCAGAAAACAACTCAATGAAAACAAAGAATATATGTCCAAGGAAATTGAAACTATAAAAACAAATCAAACAGAGATGAAAAACTCAATTCAGAAGCCGATAAACGAAGTAACAAGCTTAGCTGATAGAACAGGTCAGATAGAAGAGAGGATTAGTGAAATAGAAGACAAGCAACTTGAGGCACAACAGAGAGAAGAAGAAAGAGACTCAAAAATTAAAAAAAAAAATGAGATAGCCCTACAAGAATTATCTGACTCCATAAAAAAGAATAACATAAGAATAATAGGTATATCAGAGGGAGAAGAGAGAGAAAATGGAATGGAGAACATACTCAAACAAATAATAGATGAGAACTTCCCAAGCATGTGGAAAGAACTAAAGCCTCAAGTTCAAGAAACAAACAGAACTCCGAGTTTTCTTAACCCCAACAAACCTACTCCAAGGCATGTCATAATAAAATTTGCCCAAACAAACAGCAAAGAAAAAATTCTCAAGGCAGCCAGGGAAAAGAAGAATACAACATATAAAGGAAGGCCCATTAGATTATCATCAGATTTCTCAGCAGAAACTCTACAAGCTAGAAGAGAGTGGACCCCAATATTTAAAGTCATGAAAGAGAGGAACTTTCAGCCATGAATACTATATACATCAAAGCTATCCTTCAAATATGAAGAAGAAATAAAAACATTCACAGATACAAAATATATGAGGGAATTTATCATCAGAAAACCCCCCATCCAGGAATTACTAAAGGGGGTTCTCCAATAAGATACAAAGAACAACAAAAAAAACAGAGCCACAAGTAAAAGCTCCAAGAAGAACACAATAAAACCAAATTTAAACTGTGACAACAACAAAAAGAAAGGGGGGGAGAAGATGGAGATTAACAGTAGCAAAGGACGATGGAGTGCAAAAGTAGTCACAAAATAGTTCAATACAATGAACAGAGTAGGAACCCTTTTCATTACTTAAAGGTAACCACTATTGAAAAAACACCACAGAAGCACATGAAATAAAAAAGATAGCAACAGAGGAAAGATGTATGGAATACAACCAAATAAAAACAAAAGATAGAAAAACGAAAGAGAAGGATCAACTAAGGCACAAAACTAACAGAATGTAAGATAAAAAATGGCAATAGGGAACTCACAAGTGTCAATAATTACACTAAATGTAAACGGATTAAACTCACCAATAAAAAGACAAAGAGTAGGAGAATGGATTAAAAAAGAAAATCCAACTGTATGCTACCTACAGGAAACTCATCTAAGTAACATTGATAAAAACAAATTCAAAGTAAAAGGCTGGAAAAAAATACTCCAAGCAAATAACATACAAAAAAAAGCAGGCGTAGCAATACTCATATCTGATAATGCCGACTACAAAATAGCAAAAGTACTCAGAGACAAAAATGGCCATTTCATAATGGCTAAGGGGACACTGAATGAAGAAGACATAACAATTCTTAATATATATGCACCAAACCAAGGAGCACCAAAATATATAGGACAGTTACTTATTGACCTTAAACAAAAACTGACAAAAACAAAATCATACTAGGAGACCTCAATACACCGCTGACAGCTCTAGATCGATCATCCAAACAGAGAATCAACAAAGATAGAGTGGCCTTAAACAAAACACCAGAGCACCTGGATATGATAGATATCTACAGGACATTTCATCCCAAACGGACTGAGTATACATTTTTCTCCAGTGTACATGGATCATTCTCAAGAATTGACCATATGTTGGGCCACAAAAACAACATTAGCAAATTCAGAAAAATTGAAGTTGTACCAAGCATATTTTCTGATCATAAAACCTTGAAACTAGAATTCAACTGCAAAAAAGAGGAAAAAATCCCACAAAAATATGGAAGCTGAAAAACATAATTTTAAAAAATGAATGGGTCAAAGAAGAAATAAGTGCAGAGAACAAAAGATATATACAGACTAATGAAAATGACAATACGACATATCAGAATCTATGGGATGCAGAAAAAGCAGTGATAAGAGGGAAGTTCATATCACTTCAGGCCTATATGAACTAACAGGAGAGAGCCCAAGTTAACCACTTAACTTCACACCTTAAGGAACTAGCAAAAGAAGAACAAAGACAACACAAAACCAGCCGAAAAAAGGAGATAATAAAAATCAGAGCAGAAATAAATGAATTAGAGAACAGAAAAACTATAGAAAAAATTAATAGAACAAGGAGCTGGTTCTTTGAAAAGATCAACAAAATTGACAAACCCTTGGCAAGACTTACCAAGAAAAAAAGAGAAAGAACTCATATAAACAATATCCAAAATGAAAGAGGAGAAATCACCACGGACACTGTAGAAATAAAAAGAATTATTGTAGAATACTATGAAAAACTTTATGCCACTAAATTCAACAACCTAGAAGAAATGGTTAAATTCCTAGAAAAATACAACCTTCCTAGACTGATTCAAGAAGAAGCAGAAAGCCTAAACAGACCTATTAGTAGAGAAGAAATAGAAAAAACCATTAAAAACCTCCCCAAAAATAAAAGTCCAGGCCCTAACGGCTATACCAGTGAATTTTATCAAACATTCAAAGAAGACTTGGTTCCTATTCTACTCAAAGTCTTCCAAAAAAATTGAAGAAGAAGCAATACTTCCAAACACATTTTATGAGGCCAACATAACCCTCATACCAAAACCAGGCAAGGATGGCACAAAAAAAGAAAACTACAGACCAATATCTCTAATGAATACAGATGCTAAAATACTAAACAAAATACTAGCAAATCAAATACAACAACATATTAAAAAAATAATACATCATGATCAAGTGGGATTCATCCCACTTGAATCTCAAGGATGGTTCATCATACGTAAAACGGTTAACATAATACACCATATCAACAAAACAAAGAACAAAAACCGCATGATCTTATCAATAGACGCAGAATAGGCTTTTGATAAAAAACAACACAATTTTATGTTTAAGACTCTCAACAAAATGGGTATAGAAGGTAAATATCTAAACATGATAAAGGCCATATATGATAAACCATCAGCTAACATCATATTAAATGGCACTAAACTGAAGGCTTTCCCACTTAATTCAGGAACAAGACAGGGTTGTCCACTCTCTCCACTGTTATTTAATGTGGTACTAGAGGTTATAGCCAGAGGAATCAGACAAGACGAAGAAATAAAAGGCATCCATATCAGAAAAGAAGAAGTAAAGTTATCACTTTTTGCAGATGATATGATCCTATATATCAAAAACCCCAAAGAATCCATCAAAAGACTACTAGAAACAATAAGCCAACACAGTAAGTTCGCAGGATACAAAATTAACATACAGAAGTCAATAGCCTTTCTATATGCCAACAATGAAACAATTGAGAACGAACTCAAAAGAATAATCCCCTTCACGATTGCAACAATAAAAATAAAATACTTAGAAATAAACATAACAAAGAATGTAAAGGACTTATATAATGAAAACTATAAAGCATTGTTAAGGGAAATCGAAAAAGATATAATGAGATTGAAGAACATACCTTGTTCTTGGCTAGGAAGAATAAATATAATCAAGATGGCTATATTACCCAAAGCAATATACAAATTTAATGCAATTCCCATCAAACTTCCAGTGACGTTTTTTAAAGAAATAGAGCCAAAAATTATCAGATTTATATGGAAATATAAAAAACCCCATATAGCCAAAGCAATCCTAAAGAAAAAGAATGAAGATGGGGGAATTACAATACCTGACTTCAAACTATATTATAGGGCCACGACAATCAAAACAGCATGGTATTGGCAGAAAAATAGACACTCAGACCAATGGAACAGAATAGAAAGTCCAGAAATAATACCACATATATATAGTCAAATAATTTTTGATAATGGGGCCAACAACACACAATGGAGAAAAGAAAGCCCCTTCAATAAATGGTGCTGGGAAAACTGGAAAGCCACATGCAAAAGAATGAAACGGGACTACAGTCTCTCCCCCTGTACAAAAATTAACTCAAAATGGATCAAAGATCTAAACATAAGACCTGAAACAATTAAGTACATAGAAGAAGACATAGGTACTCAACTCATGGACCTGCGTTATAAAGAGCATTTTATGCCTGACCTGTGGTGGCACAGTGGATAATGCGTTGACCTGGATATGCTGAGCTCGCCGGTTCAAAACCCTGGGTTTGCCTGGTCAAGGCACATAAAAGAGTTGATGCTTCCAGCTCCTCTCCCCCTTCTCTCTCTCTCCTCTCTAAAATGAATAAATAAAATTTAAAAAAAGAGCATTTTATGAATTTGACTCCACAGGCAAGAGAAGTGAAGGCAAAAATTAATGAATGGGACTACATCAGACTAAGAAGTTTTTGCTCAGCAAGAGAAACTGATAACAAAATAAACAGAAAGCCAACTAAATGGGAAATGATATTTTCAAACAACAGCTCAGATAAGGGCCTAATATCCAAAATATACAAAGAACTCATAAAACTCAACAACAAACAAACAAACAATCCAATAAAAAAATGAGAAGAGGATGTGAACAGACACTTCTCCCTGGAAGAAATACAAATGGCCAACAGATGTATGAAAAGATGCTCATCTTCTCTAGCTATTAGAGAAATGCAAATCAAAACGGCAATGAGATACCACCTCACACCTGTTCGATTAGCTATTATTAGAAATAGAGATAATAGCAAATTTTGGAGAGGCTGTGGAGAAAAAGGAACCCTCATACACTGTTGGTGGGAATATAAAGTAGTACAACCATTATGGAAGAAAGTATGGTGGTTCCTCAAAAAACTGAAAATAGAATTACCTTATGACCCAGCAATCCCTCTACTGGGTATATACCCCAAAAACTCAGAAACATTGACAGGTAAAGACACATGCAGCCCCATGTTTATTGCAGCATTGTTCACAGTGGCCAGGACATGGAAACAAGCAAAAAGCCCATTAATATATGAATGGATAAAGAAGATTTGGCATATATACACTATGGAATACTTCTCAGCCGTAAGAAATGATGACATCGGATGATTTACAGCAAAATGGTGGGATCTTGATAACATGATACGAAGTGAAATAAGTAAATCAGAAAAAAACAGGAACTGCGTAATTCCATACGTAGGTGGGACCTAAAAGTGAAACTAAGAGACATTGATAAGAATGTGGTTGTTACAGGGGGAAGGGGAAAAGGGGAGAAGGAACGGGGGAGGGGGAGTCGAACAAAGAAAACGAGATAGAAGGGGACAGAGGACAATCTGACTTTGGGTGATGGGTATGCAATATAATTGAACGACAAGATAACCTGAACTTGTTATCTTTGAATATATGTATACTGATTTATTAATGTTGCCCCATTAAAAAATAAAATTATAATAATAAAAAAAACATATTCTTATTGCAGAAGGGCCAGAGAATATGATCTCAAAAAAAACAACAAATTTTCATGCAGATATGTCTACCTTTAATATTAGGACATATTATTTCCATATTCTTTTGTACCTATATTTCTCTATGTATATGTACTCAGGTATATGCACAGAATTTCGTAGTGCAATATATTTGGTGTCAATTATGATATATTGTGGCGACGTTCAGTATATCATTGTCTCAGAGGCAGAACTGAAACATAAGTCTTGGTTTTTCAGTAATACATTTTCTCAGGTATAAAATTGAAAAAATATAGAATTTATCAAACAAAGATCCTGAAAGGTGCTCTGTGATCAATAGGACCTAGCTTGTATGTGGTGACCAATTCTCAGGAATTTTCTGAGGTCCAAACCTTAGGAGGTCTCTTAGTCTGACCTGCTTCCATGGCACAATAGAAAGTGCATGTAAGAAAACGGGTCGCTTCGTAATAAACAATAAGGTATAGTGTTTATGCCCCTGAATTTCGAGAGCAAAGAGAAGTCTTATGGTGTTTTCACCAATGCAGATTAGATTATCATTTTATTTTTTAATTACCTCTGGTTTTCTCTAGTAAATTTTTTCCCAAAATCAATGGCTTGCTCTCACCACAGAGCTCAGTAGTTAAAGCATCACACCCATACGCTAATGTCATAGTTTTGCTCCTGGGTCAAGGCACATACAGAGACAGATTGATGTTTTTGACTAACTGTTTGTCTTTTCCACCCCATTATTCTGCCTCTAACAAGAATAAATCAATAAAAGAGAAAATGACAATGGCTTTTTTTTGTTGTTTTGCAGCTTAAATTGCATAGAAGAATGAATTATACTTTACAAAATCTCACCCCAAGAGAAAAAATGGTAAGGTTGTAAAATACCATATTTCCCTATGTATCAAAAAACTCACTGTATAAGACGCACCTTAATATTGGGGCACATAGTTTGAGAACATGATAACAAATGCGAATAAGTGGGAAATGCAACTAAAAAAATATTACAACCAGTGCATAAGATACACCCGGGTTTCTAACCCCACATCTTTCAAAATGATGTCTTATGCATGGGGAAATATGGTATCGACCCTCCAAATGCGTTTGGGAACAGTTCTTTTTATTTATTTACATTTTTTATTACAGAAAAAGAGAGAGAGTCCAACAGAGGGATATATAGGCACAGACAGATAGAAATGGAGAGAGTTTTTTCTTATGTGCCAAGTCACAGGTCAATCATCGGTTTTTTGTTGTGACAATTTCCGTGTTCATTGACTCCTGTCTCATATGAGCCTTGTCCAGGGGACTACAGCAGATAGAGTGACCGCTTTCTCGAGCCAGCGACCTTGGGCTCAAGCTGGAGAGATTTTGCTCAAACCACATGAGCCCACGCTCAAGCTGGCACCATTGGGATCTCAAGCTGGGTTCGCTGCATTCCAGGCAAATGCTCTAACCACTGCGCAATCACCTGCTCAGGGTGTGAAACTTTTTTTTCTTTAACTTTCTCTGGATTTTACTTAGTATCATGGTTCTTAGTATGGGTGAAAATGCTGTGTATTTTAAGGTTTTCTTGCCCTAAAATATATTCATCACTACATTTATCCATAGGTTTCCTTTTGTAGTTTTTATTTGCATTAAATTTAAAGTATTTTGTAACTTGGATTGTGATTTTCACGGGCATTTATTTAGGAGTGAATTTCCTTACCTTAAAAAAAGGGATTTTTAGTTAATTTCTATTACTGTTTACTATATTAAGTGAAATGACAACAAGAATCATGTTTTATATCATTTCTAAGGTTAGAAATAGTTGAAACTTGCTAGAAAGGACATACAGAGTTATCTGTGGTAAGTGTTTCCCAAGTGCGCTTTTCTGATGCCACATCGTGTGTACCATGGGAATAAGAGCTCAGAGAAAAAATACAGGTGGTGGGTTTTTGTGTTATCTATCAATGTTTATTCCAAGGCTATCTAAAAGAAAATTTTATAATTGTAAAAATAAGGCATTGCTAGTTACTGCTTGTACCTGTTTCAACGTTAACTGTAGTGAATGCAAGAGATAGAGTTGGTAACATTTCAATCCTCTGAAGTTTGCTGGAACTTGCTTCATAACAAAAACAATCGAGACCTCTGTTACTTGTGCTTCTCTGCTGCCTCCTCGTGTGCATCTTGAGAATCACGCCTCAGTACAAGTCCAAAGGAAAAGTTTGATAGAAGACTGTCTAAAACTTTGATTCCAAGTTGACATATCTGTAATTTTTTTGTGTATTCTTGGTGGTTTCACTTCTGAATATTTCTCGGTTCATCTTGTTTTTCTTATTTCCTTCTAGCCATTCTTTCATAAAGCCTTTGAAAGTGCCCATCATATACAAGGCACTGTGCTAGGACTCATGTCAATGCACTCATTGATATCCCATTCTACTCTTTTTACTTCTGTCTTTGAACTTGTTTTATTTAAATCTATTTAGTGTAGTTTAAAATAAGAGGTGCTTTAATTTTACAAGTACTTTGAATTTTAACAGTTCTTTTATTATAAAAATATATTCTTATTGTGGAAGAACCAAAGAATATGATCTCAAAAATAAAATCAACAAATTTTCATGCAGATATATCTACCTTTAATATTAGGACATTTTCTTTCCATATTCTTTCTGTACCTACATTTCTCTATGCATATGTTCTCTGGTATATGCACGGAATTTGGTAGTGCAATATCTTTTGTGTCAGTTATGATTTATTGTGGAGACGTTGTATATTATTGTCTCAGAGTCAGAACTGAGACATATGTCTTGGTTTTTCAGCAATGCATGTTCTCAGTTATAAAATTGAGAAAATATAGAATTTATCAAACAAAGATCCTGGGAGGTGTCCTGTGATTGAAAGAACCTAGCTTGTATGTGGTGACCAATTCTCAGGAATTTTTGAGGTCCAAACTTTAGGAGGTCTCTTATTCTGAGCTGCTAACACAGCACAATAGAAAGTGCAAGTTAGAAAACGGGTTGCTTTGTGCTAAAAAATAAAGTATAGTGTTTATGCCCCTGAATTTAGAGAGCAAAGAAAAGTCTTATGGTGTTTCCACCAACGCAGTCTAGATTATCATTTAATTTTTAATTACCTCTGGTTTTCTCTAGTAAATTTTTTTTCAAAATCAATGGCTTGCTCTCACCAGAGAGCTCAGTATTTTAAACATCACACCCATACGCTAATGTCATAGCTTTGCTCCTGGGTCAAGGCACATACAGAGACAGATTGATGATTTTGAATATTTGTTTGTCTTTCCCCCCCCATTATTCTGCATCTAACATGAATAAATCAATAAAAGAGAAAATGACAATGGCTTTTTTGTTGTTGTTTTGCAGCTTAAATTTCATAGAAGAATGAATTATATTTTACAAAATTTTACCCCAAGAGGAAATAAATAGTAAGTTAGTAAAGTACCATATTTCCCCATGTATGAAAAAATTCAGTGCATAAGAGGCAGCTTAATTTTGGGGCACAGAGTTTGAGAACATGATAACAAATACAAATAAATGGGAAATGTAAGTAAAAATATTTTACAACCACTGTATAAGATGCACCCAGTTTTCTAACCCCACATCTTTCCAAATGATGTCTTATATGCGAGAAAATGTTGTATCCACCCTCCAAATGTCTCTGGGAACAGTTCTTTTTATTTATTGATTTATATTTATTACAGTGAAAAGAGAGATTCAGACAGAGGGATAGATAGGGACGACAGATAGAAATGGAGAGAGTTTTTTCTTATGTGCCATGTCACAGGTCAGTCATCGGTTTTTTCTTGTGACACCTTATGTGTTCATTGACTCCTGTCTCATATGTGTCTTGTCCAGGGGACTACAGCTGATAGAGTGACTGCTTGCTCGAACGAGCAATCTTGGGCTCAAGCTGGTGAGCTTCGCTCAAAGCACTTGAGCCCATGCTCAAGCTGACACCATTGGGATCTCAAGGATGGGTCTGCCGCATTCCAGGCAAATGCTCTACACACTGGCCTTCGCCTGCTCAGGCTGTGAACATTTTTTTCTTTAACTTTCTCTGGATTTTATTTAGTATCCTGGTTCTTAGTATGGGTGGAAAGGCAGTGTATTTTATGGTTTTCCTGCCCTAAAATATATTCATCACTACATTTATCCATAGGTTTCCTTTTGTAGTTTTTATTTGCATTAAATTTAAAGTATTTTGTAACTTGGATTGTGATTTTGAGGGGTGTTTATTTAGGAGTGAATTTCCTTACCTTAAAAAAAGGGATTTTTAGTTAATTTTTATTACTGTTTACTATATTATGTGAAATGACAACAAGAATCATGTTTTATATCATTTCTAAGGTTAGAGATAGTTGAAACTTGCTTGAAAAGACATACAGTGTTATCTGTGGTAAGTGTTTTCCAAGTGTGCTTCTCTGCTGCCACATTGTGTGTACCATGGTAATAAGAGCTCAGAGCAGTTCTCTTGGAAAAATACAGCTAGTGGGTTTTGTGCATTATTTAACAATGTTGATTCCAAGGCTATCTAAAAGAAACTTTTATAATTGTAAATATAAGGCATTTCTAGTTACTGCTTGTACCTGTTTCAACGTTAACTGTAGTGAATGCAAGAGATATAGTTGGTATCATTTCAATCCTCTGATGTTTGCTGGAACTTGCTCCAGAGCATATACAATAATGACCTCTGGTACTTGTGCTTCTCTGCTGCCACCTCATGTGCATCTTGGGAATCACTCCTCAGTACAGGTCCAAAGCAAATATTAGGTAGAAGACTGTCTATAAATGTTGATTCCAAGTTGCCATTTATAAATTTTTTTGTATTCTTGGTGTTTTCTCTTCTGAAAATTTTTCGGTTCATCTTGTTTTTCTTATTTCCTTCCAGCCATGCTTTCATAAAGCTTTTGTAAGTGCCTATCATATACAAGGCTCTGTGCTAGGACTCATGTCAATGTACTCATTGAAATCCTATTCTACTCTTTTTACTTCTGTCTTTTGAACTTGTTTTATTTAAATCTACTTAGTGTAGAGTAAAATCAGAGGTGCTTTAATTTGACAAGTACTTTGAATTTTCACAGGTTTTTTATTATAAAATCATATTCTTATTGCGGAAGGACTAGAGAATATGATCTCAAAAACAAAAACAACAAATTTTCATGCAGATATGTCTACCTTTAATATTCGGACGTTTTCTTTCCATATTCTTTGTGTAGCTATATTTCTCTATGTATATGTTCTCAGGTATATGCAAAGAATTAGGTAGTGCAATATCTTTGGTGTCAGTTATTATTTATTGTGGCGACGTTCAGTATATCATTGTCTCAGAGGCAGAACTGAAACATAAGTCTTGGTTTTTCAGCAATGCATGTTCTCAAGTATAAAATTGAGAAAATATAGAATTTATCACACAAAGATCCTGGGAGGTGCCCCGTGATCGAAAGAAGCTAGCTTGTATGTGGTGACAAATTCTCAGGAATTTTCTGAGGTCCAAACCTTAGGAGGTCTCTAAGTCTGACCTGCTAACAGGGCACAATAGAAAGTGCATGTTAGGAAATGGGTCGTTTTGTGCTAAACAATAATGTATAATGTTTATGCCCCTGAATTTCGAGAGCAAAGAAAAGTGTTATGGTGTTTTCAACAATGCAGACTAGATTACCATTTTATTTTTTAATTACCTCTGGTTTTCTCTAGTAAATTTTTTCCCAAAATCAATGGCTTGCTCTCACCAGAGAGCTCAGTATTTAAAGCATCACACCCATACGCTAATGTCATAGTTTTGCTCCCGGTCAAGGCACATACAGAGACAGATTGATGTTTTTGACTATTTGTTTGTCTTCCCACCCATTATTCTGCCTCTAATATGAATAAATCATTAAAAGAGAAAATGACAATGGTTTTTTTTGTTGTTTTGCATCATAAGTTGCATAGAAGAATGAATTATATTTTACAAAATTTCACCCCAAGAGGAAATAAATGGTAAGGTAGTAAAGTACCTTATTTCCCCATGTATCAAAAAACTCACTGCATAAAAGGCAGCTTAATTTTGGGGCACAGAGTTTGAGAACATGATAACAAATACGAATAAATGGGAAATGTAAGTTAAAAAATTCTACAACCACTGTATACGATGCCCCCACTTTTCTAACCCTACATCTTTCAAAATGATGTCTTATACAAGGGGAAATATGTTATCCACACTCCAAATGTCTCTGGGAACAGTTCTTTTTATTTATTTATTTCTTTTACTACAAAGAATAGAGAGTCAGACAGAGGGATAAATAGGTACAGACAAATAGAAATGGAGAGAGTTTTTTCTTCTGTGCCAAATCACAGGTCAATCATCGGTTTTTTGTTGTGACACCTTCCGTGTTCGTTGACTCCTGTCTCATATGTGCCTTGTCCAGGGGCTACAGCAGATAGAGTGACTGCTTGCTCGATCCAGCAACCTTGGGCTCAAGCTGGTGAGCTTTTCTCAAACCACATGAGCCCACGCTCAAGCTGGCACCCTTGGCATCTCAAAACTGGGTTTGCCTCTTTCCAGGCAAATGCTCTAATCACTGTGCCATCACCTGCTCTGGCTGTGAACATTTTTTTCTCATACTTTCTCTGGATTTTATTTAGTATCCTGGTTCCTAGTATGGGTGGAAAGGCTTTGTATTTTAAGGATTTTTTGCCCTAAAATATATTCATCGCTACATTTTTCTATAAGTTCCCTTTTGTAGTTTTTATTTGCATTAAATTTAAAGTATTTTGTAACTTGGATTGTGATTTTGAGGGGGTTATTTAGAAGTGAATTTCCTTACCTTAAAAAAAGGGTTTTGTATTTAATTTCTATTTCTGTTTACTATATTAAGTGAAATGACAACAAGAATCATGTTTTATATCATTTCTACGGTTAGAGATAGTTGAAACTTGCTTGAAAGGACATAAAAATTTTCTGTGGTAAATGTTTTCCAAGTGCACTTCTCTGCAGCCACCTCGTGTGTACCATGGGAATAAGAGCTCAGAGCAGTTCTCAAGGAAAAATACAGCAGGTAGGATTTGTGCATTATCTATCAATGTTATTTCCAAGGCTATCTAAAAGAAACTTTTATAATTGTAAATATAAGGCATTTCTAGTTACTGCTTGTACCTGATTCAATGTTAACTGTAGTGAATGCAAGAGATATAGTTGGTATCATTTCAATTTTCTGAAGTTTGCTGGATATTGCTCCATAGCACAAAAAATGATGACTTCTGTTACTTGTGCTTCTCTGCTGCCTCCTCGTGTGCATCCTGGGAATCATGCTTTAGTACAGGTCGAAAGGAAAAGTTTGGTAAAAGACTGTCTATAAACGATGATTCCAAGTTGCCATTTTTGTAAAGATTTTTGTATCCTTGGTGGTTTCTCTTCTGAAAATTTCTCGGTTCATCTTGTTTTCCTTATTTCCTTCCAGCCACGCTTTCATAAAGCCTTTGAAAGTGCCCATGATATACAAGGCACTGTGCTAGGACTCATGTCAATGCACTCATTGAAATCCCATTCTACACTTTTTACTTCTGTCTTTTGAACTTGTTTTATGCAATCTATTTAGTGTAGTGTAAAATGGGCGGTGCTTTGATTTGACAAGTACTTTGAATTTTAACAGGTTTTTTATTATAAAAACATATCCTTATTGCAGAAGGGTAAGAGAATATGATCTCAAATATAACAAATTTTCATGCAGATATGTCTACCTTTAATATTAGGACATTTTCTTTCCATATTCTTTGTGTACCTATATTTCTTTATGTATATATACTCAGGTATATGCACGGAATTTAGTAGTGCAATATCTTTGGTGTCAGTTATGATTTATTGTGGCAAAGTTCAGTATATCATTTTTTCAGAGGCAGAACTGAGACATAAGTCTCGGTTTTTCAGCAAGGCATGTTCTCAGGTATAAAATTGAGAAAATATAGAAGTTATGAACAAAGATCCTGGGAGGTGTTCTGAGATCGAAAGGTCATAGCTTGTATGTGGTGACCAACTCTCAGGTCTTTTCTGAGGTCCAAACCTTACGAGGTCTCTTAGTCTGAACTGCTACCACGGCACAATAGAAAGTGCAAGTTTGGAAACGGGTTGCATTGTGCTAACCAAATAGATATAGGGTTTATGCCCCTGAATTTCTAGAGCAAAGAAAAGTCTTATGGTGTTTTCACCAATGCAGACTAGATTATCATTTTATTTTTTAATTACCTCTGGTTTTCTCTAGAAAATTTTTTTCTCAAAATCAATGGCTTGCTCTCACCAGAGAGCTCAGTAGGTAAAGCATCACCTCCACACTCTCATGTTACATCTTTGCTCCCGGGTCAGGGCACATACAGAGACAGATTGATGTTTTTGACTATCTGTTTGTCTTTTCCCCCCATTTTTCTGCCACTAACATGAATAAATCAAAAAAAGAGAAAATGACAAGGCCTTTTTTGTTGTTGTTTTGCAGCTTAAATTGCATAGAAGAATGAATTATGTTTTACAAAATCTCAACCGAAGAGGAAATAAATGGTAAGTTAGTAAAGTACCATATTTCCCCATGTATCAAAAAACTCACTGCATAAGAGGTAGCTTAATTTTGGGGCACAGAGTTTGAGAACATGATAACAAATGCGAATAAATGTGAAATGTAAGTAAAAAAATTCTACAACCACTGTATAAGATGCACCCAGTTGTCTAACCACACATCTTTCAAAATGATGTCTTATACAAGGGGAAATATGGTATCCACCCTCCAAATGTCTCTGGGAACAGTTCTTTTTCTTTATTTATTTTTTTACTACAAAGAATAGAGTGAGTCAGACAGAGGGATAGATAGGGACAGACAGATAAAAATGGAGAGAGTTTTTTTTTTATGTGCCAAGTTACAGGTCAATAATCATTTTTTTGTTGTGAGACCTTCCGTGTTCATTAACTCCTGTCTCATATGTGCCTTTTCCAGGGGACTAGAGCTGATAGAGTGACCGCTCTCTCGAGCCAGCGATCTTGGGTTCAAGCTGGTGAGCTTTGCTCAAACTACTTGAGCCCACGCTCATGCTGGCACCCTTGGCATCTCAAACCTGGGTCTGCCGCATTCCAGGCAAATGCTCTAACCACTGCGCAATCTCCTGCTCTGGCTGTGAACATTTTTTTCTTTTACATTCTCTGGATTTTATTTAGTATTTTTGTTCTTAGTATGGGTGGAAAGGCTGTGTATTTTAAGGTTTTCTTGCCCTAAAATATATTCATCATTACATTTTTCCACAGGTTTCCTTTTGTAATTTTTATTTGCATTAAATTAAAAGTATTTTGTAACTTGGATTGTGATTTTGAGGGGGGGTTATTTAGGAATGAATTTCCTTACCTTAAAAAAAGGGATTTTTAGTTAATTTCTATTACTGTTTACTATATTATGTGAAATGACAACAAGAATCATGGTTTGTTTGTTTTTTTAGAATATTTATTTATTTATTTATTTTTTAATAAATTTTTTTTAATTTTAATGGGATAACATTAATAATTTAGGGTACACATATTCAAAGAAAACATGTCTAGGTTATCTTCTCATTAAATTATGTTGCATACCCCTCGCCCAGAGTCAGATTGTCCTCTGTCACCCTCTATCTAGTTTTCTCTGTGCCCCTCCCCATCCCCCTAAATCTCTCCCTCCCTCCCTCCTACGTCCTCCCTCCCCCCACCCCTGGTAACCACCACACTCTTGTCCATGTCTCTTAGTCTTGTTTTTATGTTCCACCAATGTATGGAATCATGTAGTTCTTGTTTTTTTCTGATTTACTTATTTCACTCCGTATAATGTTATCAAGGTCCCACCATTTTGCTATAAATGATCTAATGTCATCATTTCTTATGGCTGAGTAGTATTCCATAGTGTATATGTGCCACATCTTCTTTATCCAATCTTCTATTGAAGGGCTTTTTGGTTGTTTCCATGTCTTGGCCACTGTGAACAGTGCTGCTATGAACATGGGGCTACATGTGTCTTTACGTATCAATGATTCTGAGGTTTTGGGGTATATACCCAGTAGAGGGATTGCTGGGTCATAAGGTAGTTCTATTTCCAGTTTTTTGAAAAACCACCATACTTTCCTCCATAGTGGTTGTACTACTTTACATTCCCACCAACAGTGTATGAGGGTTCCTTTTTCTCCACAGCCTCTCCAACATTTGTTATTACCCGTCTTGTTGATAATAGCTAATCTAACAGGAATGAGGTGGTATCTCATTGTAGTCTTGATCTGCATTTCTCTAATAACTAATGAAGCTGAGCATCTTTTCATATATCTGTTGGCCATTTGTATAAGAATCATGTTTTATATCATTTCTAAGGTTAGAGATAGTTGAAACTTGCTTGAAAGGACATACAAAATTATCTGTGGTAAATGTTTTCCAAGTGCACTTCTCTGCTGCAACCTCGTGTGTACCATGGGAACTAGAGCTCAGAGCATTTCTCCCAGAAAAATACAGCAGGTGGATTTTGTGCGTTATCTATCAATGTTGATTCCAAGGCTATCTAAAAGAAACTTTTATAATTGTAAATATAAGGCATTTCTAGTTACTGCTTGTACCTGTTTCAACGTTAATTGCTGTGAATGCAAGAGATATAGTTGGTATCATTTCAATCCTCTGAAGTTTGCTGGAAGTTGCTTCATAGCACAAACACTGATGACCTCTGTTACTTGTGCTTCTCTGCTGCTGCCTCGTGTGCTTCTTGGGAATCACACCTCAGTACAATTCCAAAGGAAAAGTTTGGTAAAAGAGTGTCTATAAACTTTGATTCCAAGTTGACATTTCTGTAAATTTTTTTATATTCTTGGTGTTTTCTCTTCTGAAAATTTTTCGGTTCATCTTGTTTTTCTTATTTCCTTCCAGCCATGCTTTCATAAAGCCTTTGAAAGTGCCCATCATATACAAGGCACAGTGCTAGGACTCATGTCAATGCACTCATTGAAATCCCTTTCTACTCTTGTTACTTCTGTCTTTTCAACGTTTTTTATTTAAATCTACTTAGTGTAGTGTAAAATCGGAGGTGCTTTGATTTGAAAAGAACTTTGAATTTTAACAGGTTTTTTTATTATAAATATATATTCTTAATGCAGAAGGACAAGAGAATATGATCTCAAAGACAAAAACGACAAATTTTCATGCAGATATGTCTACCTTTAATATTAGGACATTTTCTTTCCATATTCTTTGTGTACCTATATTTCTTTATGTATATGTACTCAGGTATATGCACGGAATTTGGTACTGCAATATCATTGGTGTCAGTTATGATTTATTTTGGCAACGTTCAGTATATCATTGTCTCAGAGGCAGAACTGAGACATAAGTCTCGGTTTTTCAGCAAGGCATTTTCTTAGGTATAAAATTGAGAAAATATAGAAGTTATGAAACAAAGATCCTGGGAGGTGTTCTGAGATCGAAAGGTCATAGCTTGTATGTGGTGACCAACTCTCAGGTATTTTCTGAGGTCCAAAGCTTAGCAGGTCTCTTAGTCTGAACTGGTACCATGGCACAATAGAAAGTGCATGTTTGGAAACGGGTCACTTTGTGCTAACCAATTAGTTATAGAGTTTATGCCCCTGAATTTCTAGAGCAAAGTAAAGTCTTATGGTGTTTTCACCAATGGAGACTAGATTATCATTTTATTTTTTAATTATCTCTGGTTTTCTCTATTAAATTTTTTCTCAAAATCAATGGCTTGCTCTCACCGTAGAGCTCAGTAGTGAAAGCATCACACCCATATGCTCATGTCATAGCTTTGCTCCTGGTTCAAGGCACATACAGGGACAGATTGATATTTTTGACTATCTGTTTGTTTTTTTTCCCCCATTATTCTGACTCTAACATGAATAAATCAATAAAAGAGAAAATGACAATGCCTTTTTTGTTGTTTTGCAGCTTAAATTTCATAGAAGAATGAATTATGTTTTACAAAATCTCACCCAAAGAGGAAATAAATGGTAAGTTTGTAAAGTACCATATTTCCCCAAGTATCAAAAAACTCACTGTATAAGACACACCTTAATTTTGGGCCACAGAGTTTGAGAACATGATAACAAATGCGAATCAGTGGATAATGCAACGAAAAAAAATACTACAACCAGTGCATAAGATGCACCCATATTTCTAACCCCACATCTTTCAAAATGATGTCTTATACATGGGCAAATATGGTATCGACCCTCCAAATGTCTCTGGGAACAGTTCTTTTTATTTATTTATTTATTTATTACAGAGAAAAGAGAGAGTCAGACAGAGAGATAGATAGGGACAGACAGATAGAAGTGGAGAGAGTTCTTTCTTATGTGCCAAATCACAGGTCAATCATCGGTTTTTGTTGTGACTCCTTATGTGTTCATTGACTCCTGTCCCATATGTGCCTTGACCAGGGGATTACAGCCGATTGAGTAACCGTTTGCTCCAGCCAGCGACCTTGGGCTCAAGCTGGAAAGCTTTGCTCAAACCACATGAGCCCATGCTCATTCTCACGCCCTTGGATTCTCAAGCTGTGTCTCCTGAATTCCATGCAAATGCTCTAACCATTGCGCAATCACCTGCTCAGGCTGTGAACATTTTTTTCTTTAACTTTCTCTCGATTTTATTTAGTATCCTGGTTCTTAGTATGGGTGGAAAGGCTGTGTACTTTAAGGTTTTCTTGCCCTTAATATAGTCATCACTTCATGTTTTCATAGGTTTTCTTTTATTGTTTTAATTTGCATTAAATTTAAAGTATTTTGTAACTTGGATTGTGATTTTGAGGGGGGGTTAATTAGGAGTGAATTTTCTTACCTTAAAAAAAGGGATTTTTAGTTAATTTCTATTACTATTTACTATATTATGTGAAATGACCACAAGAATCATGTTTTATATCATTTCTAAGTTTAGAGATATTTGAAACTTGCTTGAAAGGACATACAAAATTATCTGTGGTAAATGTTTTCCAAGTGCGCTTCTCTGCTGCCACCTCATGTGTACCATGGAAATTAGAGCTCAGAGCAGTTCTCCCGGAAAAATATAGCAGGTGGGTTTTGTGCATTATCTATCAATGTTGATTCCAAGGCTATCTAAAAGAAACTTTTATAATTCTAAATATAAGGCATTTCTAGTTGCTGCTTGTACGTGATTCAACCTTAACTGTTGTGAATGCAAGAGATATAGTTGGTATCATTTCAATCCTCTGAAGTTTGCTGTAATTTACTCCATAGCACAAACAATGATGACCTCTGTTACTTGTGCTTCTCTGCTGCCGCCTCGTGTGCAACTTGGGAATCACGCCTCAGTACAGGTCCAAATTAAATGGTTGGTAGAAGATTGTCTATAAACGTTGATTCCAAGTTGCCATTTCCGTAAAGTTTTTGTGTATCCTTGGTGGTTTCTCTTCTGAAAATTCCTCAGTTCATCGTGTTTTTCTTATTTCCTTCCATTCATGCTTTCATAAAGCCTTTGAAAGTGCCCATTATATACAAGGCACAGTGCTAGGACTCATGTCAATGCACTCATTGAAATTCCATTCTACTCTTTTTACTTCTGTCTTTTGAACTTTTTTTATTTAAATCTACTTAGTGTAGTGTAAAATCGGAAGTGCTTTGATTCAATAGTACTTTGAATTTTAATAGGTTTTTTATTATAAAATCATATTCTTATTGAAAAAGGACAAGAGAATATGATCTCAAAAACAAAAACAACAAATTTTCATGCAGATATGTCTACCTTTATTATTAGGACATTTTCTTTCTTATTCTTTGTGTACCTATATTTCTCTATGTATATGTACTCAGGTATATGCATGGAATTTGGCAGTGCAGTATCTTTGGTGTCAGTTATGATTTATTGTGGCAACGTTCAGTATATCATTTTTTCAGAGGCAGAACTGAGATATAAGTCTTGGTTTCTCAGCAATGCATGTTCTCATGTGTAAAATTGAGAAAATATAGTAGTTATGAACAAAAATCCTGGGAGGTGTTCTGTGATCCAAAGAACCTATCTTGTATGTGGTGACCAAATCTTAGGTATTTTCTGAGGTCCAAAGCTAAGGAGGTCTCTTAGCCTGAACTGCTGCCACAGCACAATAGAAAGTGCATGTTAGGAAACAGGTCGCTTTGTGCTAAACAATTAGATTTAGTGTTTATGCCCCTGAATTTCGAGAGTAAAGAAATGTCTTATGGTGTTTTCACCAATGCAGACTAGATTATCATTTAATTTTTTAATTACCTCTGGTTTTCTCTAATATATTTTTCCCCAAAATCAATGGCATGCTCTCACCAGAGAGCTCAGTAGTTAAAGCATCACACCCATACTTTAATGTCATTGCTTTGCTCTTGGGTCAAGGCACATACAGAGAATGATTGATGTTTTTTACTATCTGTTTGTCTTTTTCCCCCATTATCCTGCGTATAACATGAATAAATAAATAAAAGAGAAAATGCTATTGCTTTTTTGTTCTTGTTTTTCAGCTTAAATTGCATAGAACAGAGGTCTCAAACTCGCGGCTCACGGGCTGCATGCGTCCCACCGAACAATTTTGTGCGGCCCAAAGAGAAATCCACAAAGTATAGTTTCTGGACATTTTGTGACAATGAAAAGTGTTGCATAACATTTGCCTTCTGTAGACCTAGTGTGGCCTGCTGAAGGGCTATAATCTTGCTCTGTGGCCCACATGCAGATTTGAGTTTGAGACCCCTAGCATAGAAGAATGAATTATGTTTTACAAAATCTGATTCCAAGAGGAAATAAATGGTAAGGTTGTAAAGTACCATATTTCCCCATGTATCAAAAAACTCACTGCATAAGACGCACCTTAATTTTGGGGCACAGAGTTTGAGAACATGATAACAATTGCGAATAAATGGGAAATGCAAGTAATAAAATTCTACAACCACTGTATAAGATGCAGCCAGTGTTCTAACCCCACATCTTTCAAAATGATGTTTTATACATGGGAAAATATGGTATCCACCCTCCAAATGTCTCTGAAAACAGTTCTTTTTATTTATTTATTTATCTTATTACAGAGAAAAGAGAGAGTCAGACAGAGGGATAGATAGGGACAGACAGATAGAAATCACGAGACTTTTTTTTATGTGCCAAGTCACAGGTCATTCATTGGTTTTTTGTTGTGACACCTTTCGTGTTTATTGACTCCTGTCTCATATGTGCCTTGTCCAGGGGACTACAGCTGATAGAGGGACCACTTGTGCTTTATCTATCAATGTTGAAACCAAGACTGTTTAGAAGATATTTTTATAACTTGTAAATATAAGGAATTTCCAGTTACTGTTTGCTACTTGTTTCAACGTTAACTCTAGTGAAAGCAACAGACATATTTGATATTATTTCAATCCTCTGAAGATGTCTGAAACTTGCTGCATAGCAAATACAATAATGGTCTCTGTTACATGTGCTTCTCTGCTGCCACCTCGTGTGCATCTTGGAAATCATGCCTCAGAATAGATCCAAAGAAAAGAAATAGTAGAAAGGATTGTCCACAAACGTTGATTCAAATTTGCTGGTTCTGTAAATATTTTGTGTATTCTTAGTGATTTCATTTCTGGGAATCTATCGATTCACCTTGTTTTTCTTCTTTACTTCCAGCAATGCTTTCATAAAGCCTTTGAGTGTTTCCATCATATACCACGCACTGTGCTAGTAACTGTATGAGTAGTTGGTGCAATCAATATCTTCCCATTCTACCTTTTTTACTTGTGCTTTTGGACCCCTTTATTTAAATATTCTTAATGTATTGTAAAATAATATATGTTTTGGTTTAAAAATTATGTTGAATGTAACTGGCTTTTATTATAAAAACTGTATTCTTATTGCAGAAGTGCAAGAAAAAATGAATAGAATACAAAACAACAAATTTTCATCCAGAGATAACTACTGTTAATATTATGATATTATCTTTTTATATCTTAGTGTACCTATTATATTTCTATATCTATACTTACTAAGGTACATTGGGTGTGCATACATCTGAGTGTATAAATGTGCATTGCATATGAGCATATCTCTCTGGGTCCACAGTTTCTATCATTTGTGGATACCTGTGTATGCATGCAAATTACTATTTATTCTTTCATTCATTAAACACTTATTGTATATCTGTTATGTTCCAGGCACTGTGCTCTACACTGTTTGCCTATAGTGAAAGAGACAGACTGTCTATATGATTAATACACTGTCATGCTTTAGACAGAGAAAAAAAATGTACATAAATTAAATAATTATAAGTTGTGACAAGCACTGGATATAGTAGTGCAATGTCTTGTTCCCAGTTTTCATTGATCATGGCGATGTTCAGTATATCAGTTTCTTGAAAGGCAGTGCTGAGACCTAAGTCTCTGTTCTTCAGCCATGCATGATCTCAGCTGTAAAACTGAGAAAATTCTCAAGCGCTGAAACAAAGACCCTGGTAGGTGTTCTGTGAGCAAAAGAACCTAGCTTGTAAGTGGTTACCCAGGCTCAGATAAATTCTAATGTCCATAGCTTAGGAGGTCTCTCAGTCTGGACTGCTGCAACAGCACAAGAAAATAGTGCATGTTAGGAAAGTGGTCACATCGTGGTAAACAATCAGAAATATTTTTTATGCCCCTAAGAATTAAGAGCAAAGTAAATTCTTCTGGTGTTGTCACCACAGCAGACTAGATTATTGTTTTATTTTTAATTAACTCAGTTTTTCTCTAGTTATTTTCCCCCCTACATACAATGGCTTGCTATCACCAGAGAGCTCAGTAGATAGACCATCACACACATACACTAATGTCATAGGTTTGGTCCTTGGTCTAGGCACATACAGAAACACATTGATGTTTTTGACTATCTGTGTGTCTGTTCCCCCCCATTTAATCCCTCTAACATTAATAACTAAATAAAAGAAAAATGACAATGACATTTCTTTGTGTTTTTTTTTCATCTTAAATTGCTTAGAGAAATGAATTATTTATTTCAAAATCTCACCCCAAGAGGAAATAAGTGGTAAGTTTGTAAAGTACCACATCTCCCCATGTATAAGTAGCCTCCCTATATAAATACCACCAATTTTGGGGCACAAAATTTGAGAAAATGATAACAAATGCGAAGAAACAGCAAATACAAGTAAAAACACAACAACCACAGTATAAGATGCACCCAGGTTTTAAACCCCACATTTTTAAAAATTTTGAGTTTTATACATAGAAATATAAGGATAGAAACTACAAATGTCTCTGTGAACATTTTTTTTTCCTTTTTTTCTTCTTTCCAGAGTCATAGAGAGAGTGAGAGAGAGGGATAGAAAAGGACAGACAGACAAGAATGGAGAAAAATTTTTATTTTGTGCCAGTTCACAGATCAATCATCATTTTTTCGTAAGGACACCTTAGTTGTTCATTGACTGCTCTCTCATATGTGCCTTGACCAGGGGGCTACAGCTGACCGAGTCACCCCTTTCTCAAGACAGCATCATTGGGATCAAGCTGTTGAGCTTTGCTAAAACGAGATGAGCCCACAATCAAGCTGGAGAATTTGGGATCTGAAATCTGGGTACTGCGCATTCCAGTCAAATGCCCTACCCACTGTGCCACTACCTTGTCAGTCTGTGAACATTTTGTTTCTTTTACATTCTCTGGATTTTATTTAGTATCCTGGTTCTTAGTATTGGTAAAAAGGCTGTGTATTTTAAGGTTTTATTCCTCTAAAATGTATTCATCACTACATTTTCTTTATAGATTTTCTTATGTAGTTTTTATTTTCATTTATTTTAAGGTATTTTGAAGCTTGAATTGTGATTTTGACGGGATGTTATTTAGGAGTGTATTTCATTACCTTAAAAAAAGAAATTTTAATTAATTTCTATTACTGTTTAGTATATTAAGTGTAAAGACGACAAAAAAACATACTTTATATCATTTCTAAGGTTAGAGGTAGTTGAAACTTGCTTGAAAGAACATACAGGATTATCTGTGGAAAATGTTTTCCAAGAGTGCTACCCTGCCTCACTTCGTGTGCACCTTGGAAATAACAGCTCAGAGCAGTTCACATGGAAAAACACAGCAGTTGGGTGTTGTGCTTTATCTATCAATATTGAATCGAGGGCTATCTAGAAGATACTTTCATAACTTGTATATATAAGGAAGTTCTAGTTACTGTTTGCTACCTGTTTCAATGTTAACTGTAGTGTAAGCAAGAGATACACTTCATATCATTTCAATCTTCTGAAGTTTGCTGGAACTTGCTCCATATCTCAAAAAATATTGGTCTCTGTAACATGTGCTTCTCTGCTACCACCTCGTTTTCATCTTGGGAATCATACTTCAGTACAGGTCCAAAGGAAAGTTTTGGTAAATAAGATTGTTTAAAATCATTGATTCTAATTAATCGCTTCTGTGAAGTATTTCTGTATCCTTAGTGGTTTGTTTTTTGGGAATTTATCGTTTCATCTTGTTTTTCTTTTTTTCTTCCAGCCATGCTTTCATAAAGCCTTTGAAAGTGCCCTCCGTATAACAGGCACTGTGCTAAGAACTCATGTCCCTGTACTCAGTCACTTCCCATTCTTCTATTTTTACATCTGTCTTTTGAACATCTTTTATTTAAATCTACTTAATGTATTGTAAATTATGATGAGCTTTGATTTGACAAGTATATAGTATTTTAACAGCTTCTTATAAAAACGGTATTCTTATTGCAGAAATGCAAAAAAAATGATAAAAACAAAACAACAAATTTTTATACATAGATATCAACTGTTAACTTTAGCCATTTTCTTTCCATATTCTTTGTGTACCAATTATATTTCTCAATGTATACGTACTCAGGTACATTGGGTGTGTGTACCCAATGTGTGCATAGATGTGCATTGCACATGAGCATACCTCTCTGTTTCTAGAGTATCTGTCATTTGTGGTTATTTATGTATGTATGCAAATGAATATTTATTCACTCTTCCAGTGAAAACTTATTGAATTTTCATTATATGCCCGGCATTGTGCTCGACACTGTTTGCCATAGTGAATGGGAGAGACTCACTTTCTATTTTTATGGATATTACACTGTCTAGAGTAGAAAGAGGAAGGATAAAATATACATAAAAAAATTATAAGTTGTGACAAACACTGGATTTGGTAGTGCAATACCTTTGGTCACAGTGGTGATTGATCATGGCATGGTTAAGTATATCAGTTTCTCAGAAGGTAGAGCTGAGACATAAGTCTCGGTTCTTCAGGAATGCGTGATCTCAGCTATAAAACAGAAAATTTACAAGTGATGCAACAAACACCCTGGGAGGTGTTCTGTGACCAAAAGAACCTAAATTGTAAGTTCTGATCAGGCTCAGATAAATTCTGAAAACCAAAGCTTAGGAGGTTTCTCAGTCTGGACTGCTGCAAGGGCACAAGAAAAAGTGCATGTAAGGAAAAGTGTGAATTCGTGCTCAACAATCAGAAATACTGATTGTATATGCCCCTGACTGTCAAGAGCCTAGAACATCTTCTGGTGTTGTCACCACAGCAGACTAGATTATTATTTCATTTTTTATTTGACTCAGGTTTTGTCTAGTAATTTTGTCCCCCTAGAGACAATGGCTTTCTTAAACCAGAGATCTCACTAGTTAGAGCATCACACTCATACAGTATTGTCAGGATTGGTCCCGGTTCAAGGCACATACAGAAACAGATTGATGTTTCTGACTATCTGTCTGTCTTTACCCCCCTACTTCCTCTCTCTAACATTAAAAATTAAATAAAAGAAAAATGACAATGGCTATTTTTTTGTTGTTTTCGCAGGTTAAATTGCATAGAAGAATGAATTATGTTCTTCAATATCTCTCCACAGAGGAAAATATGTAGAAAGGTTGTAAAGTACCATATTTCCACATGCATAATATACCTCTCTGTAGAAGACGCACCTTCATTTTGCAGCACAAAATTTGAGAAAATGATAACAAATACGAAGAAACAGGAAATGCAAGTAAAATATACTAAAACCACTGTATAAGACGCACCCAGTTTTCAAAACCAACATTTTTCAAAAAAGTTGAGTCTTAAACGAGGGGAAATATGGTATGAACCCGCCGAATGTCTCTGTGAACCTTTTATTTCTTTCTTTATTTTCTTTTTCTTTTCTTTTCTTTTTTTACAGAGACAAAGAGAGAGTCAGAGAGAGGGATAGATAGGGACACACAGACAGGAATGTAAGGAGTTTTTTTTATTATTATTATGTGCCAGGTCACAGATCAATCATCAGTTTTTTGTTGTGACACCCTAGTTGCTCATTGACTGCTCTCTCATTGTGCCTTGACCAGGAAACTACAGCTGAACGAGTAACCTCTCTCCTTAGCCAGTGAGCCCATTGGGCTAAAGCTGGTGAGATTTGCTCAAACCAGATAAGACCACACTCAAGCTGGTGACCTTGGGATCTCAACATGGATCCTCCGCATTCCAGTCAAATGCTCTATCCACCGCGCCACCGCCTCCTTAGGCTGTAAAAATTTTTACCTTTAACTTTCTCTGGATTTTGTTTAGTATCCTGTTTCATAGTATGCATGGTAACGTTGTGTATTTTACGGTTTTTTTCCACTAAAATGTATTCATCACAACATTTTTCCATAGGTTTTCTTATGTAGTTTTTATTTCCATTAATTTTAAAGTATTTTGTAACTTGAATTTTGATTTTGAGCAGGGGTTATTTAGGAGTGAATTTCTTACCTTAAAAAAGAAAGGGTTATTTAGTTAGTTTTTTATTACTGATTTCTAAAGTAAGAGTAATAACAAGAAGAAACGTGCTTTATATCATTTCAAAGGTTTGAGATAGTTGAAACTTGTTTGAAAGAAAATACAGGATTTTCTGTGGGAAATGTTTTCCAAGTGCACTTCTCTGCTGCCACCTAGTGTTCACCTTGGGAATAACAGCTCAGAGCAGTTCACCTGAAAAAACACAGCAGTTGGGAGTTGTGCTTTATCTATCAATGTAGAAACCAAGACTATTTAGAAGATACTTTTATAACTTGTAAATATAAGGAATTTCCAGTTACTGTTTGCTACTTGTTTCAACGTTAACTCTAGTGAAAGCAATAGACATATTTGATATTATTTCAATCCTCTGAAGTTGGCTGAATCTTGCTGCATAGCACATACAATAATGGTCTCTGTTACATGTGCTTCTCTGCTGCCACCTCGTGTGCATCTTGGGAATCACGCCTCAGTACAGATCCAAAGGAAAGAAATAGTAGAGAAGATTGTCTACACACGTTGATTCCAATTTGCCAGATCTGTAAATTTTTTGTGTATTCTTAGTGATTTGATTTCTGGGAATCTATCGATTCATCTCGTTTTTCTTCTTTCCTTCCAGCAATGCTATCATAAAGCCTTTAAATGTTCCCATCATATACCAGGCACTGTGCTAGGAACTACATGAGTAGTTGCTGCATTCAGTGTCTTCCAATTCTACTATTTTTACTTCTGCTTTTGGGCTCTTTTATTTAAATCTTCTTACTGTATTGTAAAATAAGATGTGCTTTGATTTGAAAAGTACTTTGAATGCAAATGCTTTTATATTATAAAAGCTCTATTCTTATTGCAGAAATGCAAGAAAAAATGAATAGAAAACAAAACAAGTTTTCATACAGAGATAACTGCTGTTAATATTATGACATTATCTTTCCATATTCTTAGTGTACCTATTATATTTCTATATCTACATGTAATAAGGTACATTGGGTGTGCATACATCCTTGTATATAGATGTGCATTGCATATGAGCATATCTCTCTGTGTCCACAGTATTTATCATTTGTGGATACCTGTGTATACATGCAAATTACTATTTATTCTTTCATTCATTAAAAACTTATTGTATTTCTATTATGTTCCAGACACTGTTTGCCACTGTATAATACGCATGCATTTTTCTAACCAAACATTTTTCTAAAAAGATGAGTCTTACACATAAAGAAATATGGTATACACCCTCCAAACGTCTCTGTGACCATTTCTTTTTTTTCTTTTTCTTTTTTTTAGAGAGACAGGGAGAGAGTCTGAGAAAGAAATTGATAGGGACAGACAGACAGAAACGGACAGAATTTTTATTATGTGCCAGGTCACAGATCAATCATCAATTTTTCTTTGTGACCCCTTACATGTTCATTGACTCCTGTCTCATATGTGACTTGACCAAGGGACTACAACTGATCGAGTGACCGATTGCTTGAGCCAGTGGCCTTGGGCTTAATCTGGTGAGTTTTGCTCAAATCATATGAGCCCTCGGTCAAGCTGGACACCCTGGAATCTCAAACCTGGGTTTCCTGCATTCCAGTCGAATGCTCTAACCACTGTGCCATCGCTTGCTCAGGCTGTGAACAGTTTTTTTTTTAATTTCTCTGGATTTTATTTAGTATCCTGGTTCCTAATATAGGTAGAAAGGCTGTGTATTTTAAGGTTTTCTTGCCATAAAATATATTCATCACTACATTTTTCAATAGGTATCTACTTGTAGTTTTAATTTCCAATAATATTAAGGTATTTTGCATCTTGAATTGTGATTTTGATTGGGGAGTTATTTAGGAATAATTTTCTTACCGTTAAAAAATGGAATTTTTGGTTAATTTCTATTACTGCTTACTATATTAAGTGTAATGACAACAAGAAACATGTTTTATATCATTTCTAAGGTTAGAGGTAGTGGAAACTTCCTTGAAAGAACATACAGGATTATCTGTGGTAAATGTTTTCCAAGTGCGCTTCCCTGGCTCAACCTCTGTGTGCACATTTGGAATAACAGCTCAGATGAGTTCACCTGAAAAATACATCAGTTGGGTGTTGTCCGTTATCTATCAGTGTTGAATCCAAGGCTATCTAAAAGAAACATTTATAACTTGTAAATATAAATAAATTCTAGTTACTGCTTGCTAGTTCTTTCAACGTTAATTGTAGTGAAAGCAAGAGATATACTTGGTATCATTTCAATCCTCTGAAGTTGGCTGGAACTTGCTCCATAGCACATACAATAATGGTCTTGTTACCTGTGCTTCTCTGCTGACACCACATGCGCATATTGGGAATCATGCCTCATTACTAGTGCAAAGGAATATTGTGGTTGACAGTGTTGTCTATAAACTTTGATTCTAATTTGCAGTTTCTGTAAAGATTTTATGTATCCTTATTGATTTGTTTTCTGAAAATCTGTTGGTTCATCTTGTTTTTCTCCTTTCTTTCTAGCCATGCTTTCAAAAAGCCTTTGAAAGTGCCAATCATATACCAGGCACTGTGCTAGGAAGTCATGTATGGGCACTCAATGTTTACATTTCTACACTTTTAACTTCTGTCTTTTTAACTTATTTTTTTTTTCTGTATTTTTCTGAAGCTGGAAATGAGAGAGACAGTCAGGCAGACTCCCGCATACGCCCGACTGAGATCCACTCAGCAGGCCCACTAGGGGACGAAGCTCTGCCAAACAGGGGCGGATGCTCTGCACCCCCGGGTCATAGCCCTGTTGCGACCAAAGCCACTACAGCGCCCGGGTTATCTTTGCTCCAATGGTGCCTCCGCTGTGGGAGGGGAAGGGAGAGACAGAGAGGAAGGAGAGGGCGAGGAGTTGAGAAGAAGATGGGCACTTCTCCTGTATGCCTTGGCCAGAAATCAAACCCTGGACTTCTGCACGCATGGCCGACGCTCTAACACTGAGCCAACCAGCCACGGCTTAACTTATTTTACGTACATCTACTTCGTGTATTGTAAAATAGGATGTGATTTGATTTGACATGTACTTTGAATTTTAACAGCTTTTTCATTGTAAAAAATGTATTCTTATTGCAGGAGTGCAAGAAAAATAATCTCAAAAACAAAAAGAACCACAAATTTTCATATAGATATATCTACTGTTAATATTAGGACATTTTCTTTCCATATTTTTTGTGTACCTCTTATATTTCTATGTGTATATATACTCTGGTATATTGGGTGTGTTTACATCTGTGTGTATAGATGTGAATTGCACATGAGCATATCTCTCGGGGTCCACAGTGTCTGTCATTTGTGCATATCTGTGTACATATGCAAATGAATATTTATTTAGTCATTCAGGAAACATTTATTGTATTTCTATTATGTGCCAGGTACTGTGCTTGACACTGTTTGCCAATAGTAAATGAAACAGACTCACTTTTTTTCTTTATGAATACTACACTCTCATGGGGTGACAGAAAGAAAAAAAATATACATAAATAAAATAATCATAAGTTTATCAAGCACTGAATTTGGTAATACAATATTGTTGGTGTCAGTTATGATTTATTATGATGAGGTTCAGTGTATCAGTTTCTCAGAAGGCAGAGCTGAGACATAAGTCTTGGTTTTTTAGCAATGCGTATTCTCGGGTATAAAATAAGAAAATATAGAAGTTATGAAACAAAGACCCTGGGAGGTGTTCTGTGAGGAAAAGAACCTAGCTTGTATGTGGTGACCAATTCTCAGATAAATTCTGATGTCAAAGGCTTAGGAGGTCTCTCAGTCTGGACTGCTGCCATGGCACAAGAGAAAGAGCATTTTAGGAAAGGGGTAACTTTGTCTCAACACTGAGTAATAGTGATTATACCCCTCAATTTCAAGAGTAAAGAAAAGTTTTCTGGTGTGGTCACCACAGCAGACCAGATTATCATTTAATTTTTTGATTTCCTCTGGTTTTCTCTAGTAAATTTTTTTCCAAAAGACAAAGGCTTGTTCTCATCAGAGAGCTCAGTATTTAAAGCATAACACACATATGCTAATGTCATAGGTTTGCTCCTGGGTCAAGGCACACACAGAAACAAATTGATGTTTCTGACTATCTGTCTGTATTTTCCCCCTTTTATCCTGCATCTAACATGAATAACTAAATAAAAGAGAAAATGACAATGGCTTTTTTGTTGTTGTTTTTGCAGCTTAAATTGCAGAGAAGAATGAGTTATGTTTTTCAAAATCTCACCCCAAGGGGAAATAAATGGTAAGGTCTTAAAGTCCCAGAGTCCCCATGTATAAGAAGCCTCTCTGTATAAGACTCATCTTAATTTTGGGGGACATAATGTGTGAAAATGATAACAAATGAGAATAAACGGGAAATGCAAGTAAAAATACTACAACCACTGTATAAGATGCACGCAGTTTTCTAATTCCACAATTTTCAAAAAAGATGATTCTTATATATGGAGAAATATGGTACACACCCTCCAAATGTCCCTGTGAATATTTCCTTTTTTCCTTTTTTTTTTTTTTTTTTTACTGAGACAGGGAGAGAAAAATAGATAAGGACAGACAGACAGAAATGGACAGAGTTTTTATTATGTACCAGGTCACTGATAAATCATCAGTTTTTCGTTTTGAACCTTTACATGTTCATTGACTCCGGTCTCATATGTGACTTGACCAGGGGGCTACAACTGATCAAGTGACTGATTGCTTGAGCCAGTGACCTTGGGCTTAAGCTGGTGAGCTTTGCTCAAATCATATGAGACCTCGGTCAAGCTGGCGACCTTGGAATCTCAAACCTGGGTTCCCTGCATTCCAGTTGAATACTCTAACCACTGTGCCATCGCCTGCTCAGGCTGTGAACAGTTTTTTTTTTCTTTCTCTGGATTTTATTTAGTATCCTGGTTCATAATATAGGTAGAAAGGCTGTGTATTTTAAGGTTTTCTTGCCATAAAATATATTCATCACTACATTTTTCAATAGGTTTCTTCTCATAGTTTTTATTTCCAATAATATTAAGGTATTTTGCAACTTGAATTGTGATTTTGAGGGGGGCTTATTTAGGAATAATTTCCTTACCATCAAAAAATGAAATTTTTGGTTAATTTCTATTACTGCTTACTATATTAAGTGTAATGACAACAAGAAAGATGTTTTATATGATTTCTAAGGTTAGAGGTAGTGGAAACTTCCTTGAAAGAACATACTGGATTATCTGTGGTAAATGTTTTCCAAGTGCACTTCCCTGCCTCCACCTCATGTGCACATTTGGAATATCAGCTCAGATCAGTTCACCTGGAAAAATACATCAGTTGGGTGTTGTGTGTTATCTATCAATGTTGAATCCAAGGCTATCTAAAAGAAACTTTTGTAACTTGTAAATATAAGGAAATTCTTGTTACTGCTTGCTAGTTCTTTCAACCTTAATTTTAGTGAAAGCAAGAGATATACTTGGTATCATTTCAATCCTCTGTAGTTGGCTGGAACTTGCTCCATAGCACATATAATAATGGTCTCTGTTACATGGGCTTCTCTGCTGACACCTCGTGTGCATCTTGAGAATCATGCCTCATTACTGGTGCAAAGGAATATTTTGGTTGACAGCATTGTCTATAAACTTTGATTCTAATTTGCAGTTTCTGTAAAAATTTTATGTAACCTTAGTGGTTTGTTTTTGAAAATGTCTCGGTTCATCTTGTTTTTCTTCTTTCTTTATAACCATGCTTTCATAGAGCCTTTGAAAGTGCCCATCATACACCAGGCACTGTGTTAGTAACTCATGTCCATGCACTCAATAACTTCCATTTCTACGCTTTTAACTTCTGTCTTTTTAACTTCTTTTTTTCTGTATTTTTCTGAAGCTGGAAATGATAGAGACAGTCAGACAGATTCCCGCATGCACCCGACCGAGATCCACTCAGCACGCCCACCAGGGGGCGAAGCTCTGCCAACAAGGGGAGGATGCTCTGCACCTCAGGGTCGTAGCCCTGTTGTGACCAGAGCCACTGAAGCGCCCTGGTTTTCTTTGCTCCAATGGTGCCTCAGTTGCGGGAGGGGAAGGGAGAGACATAGAAGAAGTAGAGGGGGAGAGGTGGAGAAGCAGATGGGCGATTCTTCTGTATGCCCTGGCCGGGAATCGAACCCTAGACTTCTGCACACGAGGCTGACGCTCTACCACAGAACCAACCAGCGAGGGCTTAACTTCTTTTATATACACCTACTTCGTGTATTGTAAAATAGGATGTGCTTTAATTTGACAGGTTTGTTGAATTTTAACAGCTTTTTTATTGTAAAAAATGTATTCTTATTGCAGGAGTGCAAGAAAAATTATCTCAAAAACAACAACAACAAATTTTTATACAGATATATTTACTGTTAAAATTAGGACATTTTTTCCCATATTTTTTGTGTACCTCTTATATTTCTCTATGTATATATACTCTGGTACATTGGGTGTGTTTACATCAGTGTGCATAGATGTGCATTGCATATGAGCATATTTCTCTCTGTGTCCACAGTGTCTGTCATTTGTGCATATCTGTGTCTGTATGAAAATGAATATATATTCATTCATTCAGGAAATATTTATAATATTTCTATTATGTCCCAAGCACTCTGTTCGACACTGTTTGCCTATAGTGAATGAGACAGACTCACTTTTTGTCTTTGTGAAGACTACACTATCATGGGGTGACAGAAAGAAAAAAATATACATAAATAAAATAATCATAAGTTTATTAAGCACTGTATTTGTTAGTGGAATATCTTTGGTGTCAGTTATGATTTATTGTGTGGAGGTTCAGTATATCAGTTTCTCAGAAGGCAGAGCTGAGAAATCAGTCTCGGTTTTTCAGCAATGCATGTTCCCAGTTATAATACTACAAAAATATAGAAGTTATGAAACAAAGACCCTGGGAGGTGTTAAGTCAGCAAAAGAACCTAACTTGTATGTGGTGACTAATGCTCAGATAAATTCTAATGTCCTATACTTAGGAGCTGTATAAGTTTGGACTGCTGCCACGGCACAAGAGGAAGTGCATGTTAGCAAAGGGGTCATTTTGTCTAAACAATTAGTAATAATGATTATGCCCCTCAATTTCAAGAGCAAAGAAAAGTCTTCTGCTGTGGTCACCACAGCAGACCAGATTATCATTTTATTTTTTAATTACCTCTGGTTTTCTCTAGTAAATTTTTTCCAAAAAGAAAATGGCTTGCTCTCACCAGGGATCTCATTAGTTAAAACATCACACCCATACGCTAATGTCATAGGTTTGGACCTGGGTTAAGGCACATACAGTAACAAATTGATGTTTCTGTCTATCTGTCTCTCATTTCCCCCCTTTCTCCTGTCTCTAACATGAATAAATAAATAAAAGAAAAGATGACAATGGCTTTTTTCTTGTTACTTTTGCAGATTAAATTGCATAGAAGAATGGGTTATGTTTTTCAAAATCTCACCCCAAGAAAAAATAAATGGTAAGGTCTTAAAGTACCATATTTCCCATGTATAAGAAGCCTGCCTTTATAAGACACACTTTAATTTGGAGGCACAAAATTTGAGAAAATGATAACAAATACCAAAAAATGGAAAATGCATGTAAAATACTACAACCACTTTATAAGATGCAAACAGTTTTCTAACCCCATATTTTTCAAACAAGATGAGTCTTATACATAGGGAAATATGGTAAACAACCTCGAAAAGTCTCTGTGAATATTTATTATTTTTTTTATTTTATTTTACAGAAACAGGGAGAGAGTCAGAGACAGGGATAGATAGGGACAGACAGAAAAAATGAAGATTTTTTATTATGTGCCAGGTTACATATCAATCATCAGTTTTTGGTTGTGATCCCATACATGTTCATTGACTCCTGTCTCATATGTGACTTGACCAGTGGGCTCCAACTGATCGAGTGACTGATTGCTTGAGCCAGTGACCATGGGCTTAAGCTGGTGAGCTTTGCTCAAATCATGTGAGCCCATGGTCAAGCCAGCGCCCTTTGGATCTCACACCTGGGTTCCCCGCATTCCAGTCGAATGGCCTAACCACTGTGCAATTGCCTGCTCAGGCTGTGAATATTTTTTTCTTTTATAATCTCTGAATTTTATTTAGTATCCTAGTTCTTAGTATGGGTTGAAAGGCTGAGTATTTTAAGGTTTTCTTGTCCTAAAATATATTTATTCCTGCCTTTTTCCATAGGTTTCCTATTGTAGTTTATATTTCCATGAATTTTAAGGTGTTTTACAACTTGAATTGTGATTTTGAGGGGAGGTTATCTAGGAGTGAATTTCCTTACCTTCAAAAAAGGGATTTTTAGTTAATTTTTATTACTGTTTACTATATTAGGTGTAATGACAACAAGAAACATGCTTTATATCATTTCTAAGGTTAGAGGTAGTTGAAACTTGCTTGAAAGAACATACAGGATTATCTCTTGTAAAAGTTTTCCAAGTGCAATTCCGTGCTGCCGACTCGTGTGCAACTTGGAAATAACAGCTCAGATCAGTTCACTTAAAAAAATATATCAGTTGGGTTAACTATCAAGGTTGAATCCAAGGCTATCTAAAAAGAAACTTTTATAACTTGTAAATATAAGAAATTTCTAGTTAGTGTTTGTTCCTTCTTTCTACGTTAATTGTAGTGAAAGCAAGAGATATATTTGGTATTATTTTAATCTTCTGAAGTTGGCTGGAACTTGCTCCATAGAACATACAATAATGGACTCTGTTATATGTGCTTCTCTGCTGACACCTCGTGTGCATCTTGGGAATCACGCCTCATTACTGGTGCAAAGGAATATTTTGGTATACAGCATTGTCTATAAACTTTGATTCTAATTTGCAGTTTCTTTAAAGATTTTATGTATCCTTAGTGGTTTGTTTTCTGAAAATCTCTAGGTTCATCTTGTTTTTCTCTTTTCCTTCCAGCCATGATCTCATAAAGCCTTTGAAAGTGCCCATCATATACCAGGCACTGTGCTAGGAACTCATGTACATGCTCTAAATGACTTCCATTTCTATGCTTTTTACTTCTGCCTTTTTAACTTCTTTTTTTTCTGTATTATTCTGAAGCTGGAAATGAGAGAGACAGTCAGACAGACTCCCGCATGCGCCTGACTGAGGCCCACTCAGAACGCTCAACAGAGAGCAAAGCTCTGCCACCAGGGTCCCATGCTCTTTACCCCTGGGTCGTAGCCTTGTTGTGACCAAAGCCACTCTAGCACCTGCAGCAGAGTCCAAGGAGCCATCTCCAGCTCCCAGGTTATCTTTTCTCCAATGGTGACTGGGCTGTGGGAGGGGAAGAGAGAGACAGAGAGGAAGGAGAGGGGGAGGAGTGGATAAGCAGATGAGTCTTCTCCTGTGTGCCCTGGCTGGAAATCGAACCCAGGATCTGCACGCGAGGCCGATGCTCTACCAAAGAGCCAAACAGCCAGGGCTTACCTTCTTTTATATACATTTACTTGCAGTATTGTAAAATAGGATGTGCTTTGATTTGAAAAGAATGTTGAATTTTAACAGCTTTTGCATTATAAAAAATGTATTCTTATTGCAGGAGTGCAAGAAAAATGATTTCAAAAGCAATCACAACAAATTTTCATACAGATATATCTACAGTTAATATTAGGACATTTTCTTTCCATATTCTTTGTCTACCTCTTATATTTCTCTATGTATATATACTCAGGTACATTGGGTGTGTGTTCATCTGTGTGCATAGATGTGAATTGCACATGAGCATATCTCTCTGTGTCCACAGTGTCAGTCATTTGTGGATATCTGTGAATGTATGCAAATTACTATTTATTCAGGAAACATTAATTGTATTTGTGCTATGTGCCAGGCACTCTGCTCAACACTGGTTTCTTATAGTGAATGAGTCAGACTCACTTTCTGTCTTGATGAATACTACACTGTCATGGCGTAGACAGATAAAAATATATACATAAATAAAATAATCATAAGTTTAATGAGCACTAAATTTGGTAGTGCAATATCTTTAGTTTCATTTATGACTTATTGTGGTAAGGTTCAGAGAGAGAGAGAGATAGGGATACACAGACAGAAATGGGCAGAGTTTTAATTATGGGCCCATATTCTAATGTCATAGGTTTGCTCCTGGGTCAAGCCACATAGAGAAACAGATTGATGTTTCTGATTATCTGTCTGTATTTTCCCCCTTTATCCTGCATCTAACATGAATAAATAAATTTAAAAAATGACAATGGCTTTTTTGTTGTTGTTTTTGCAGCTTAAATTACATAAAATATTGAATTATGTTTTTCAAAATTTCACCCTAAGAGGGAATAAATGGTAAGGTCTTAAGGTCCCATATTTTCCCATGTATAAGAAGCCTCCCTGTATAAGACACACCTTAATATTGGGGCCCAAATTTTGAGAAAATGATAACAAATGCGAATTAATGAGAAATGCAAGTAAAAAATACTACAACCACTGTATAATACGCACGCAGTTTTCTAACCCAACATTTTTCAAAAAGATGAGTCTTACACATGGAGAAATACAGTATACACCCTCCAATTGAATCTGTGAACATTTCTTCTATCCCTTTCTTTTTTTTCGGAGACAGAGAAAGAGTCAGATAGAGAAATAGATAGCAACAGACAGACAAAAATGGAGAGAATTTTTATTATGTGCCAGGTCACAGATCAATCATCAGTTTTTTGTTGTGACCCCTTACATGTTCATTGCTTCCTGTCTCATATGTGACTTGACCAGGAGGCTCCAACTGATTGAGTGACCGATTGCTTAAGCTAGTGACCATGGGCTTAAGCTCGTGAGCTTTGCTCAAATCATATGAGCCCATGGTCAAGCTGGCGCCCTTTGGATCTCAAACCTGGTTCCCCGCATTCCAGTCAAATGCTCTAACCACTGGCCATCACCTTCTCAGGCTGTAAATATTTTTTTCTTTTACTATCTCTGGATTTTATTTAGTATTCTGGTTCTTTTTTTTTTTTTTTTTTTTTTATATAATTTTATTTTTTTAATGGGGTGACATCAATAAATCAGGATACATATATTCAAAGATAACAAGTCCAGGTTATCTTGTCGTTCAATTATGTTGCATACCCATCACCCAAAGTCAGATTGTCCTCTGTCACCTTCTATCTTGTTTTCTTTGTGCCCCTCCCCACCCCCTATCCCTCTCCCATTCCCCCCTCCCCCCCATAACCACCACACTCTTATCAATGTCTCTTAGTTTCACTATTATGTCCCACCTACGTATGGAATAATACAGTTCCTGTTTTTTTCTGATTTACTTATTTCACTTCGTATCATGTTATCAAGATCCCACCATTTTGCTGTAAATGTTCCGATGTCATCATTTCTTATGGCTGAGTAGTATTCCATAGTGTATATGTGCCACATCTTCTTTATCCAGTCATCTATTGATGGGCTTTTTGGTTGTTTCCATGTCCTGGCCACTGTGAACAATGCTGCAATAAACATGGGGCTGCATGTGTCTTTACGTATCAATGTTTCTGAGTTTTTGGGATATATACCCAGTAGAGGGATTGCTGGGTCATAAGGTAGTTCTATTTTCAGTTTTTTGAGGAACCACCATACTTTCTTCCATAATGGTTGTACTACTTTACATTCCCACCAACAGTGTATGAGGGTTCCTTTTTCTCCACAGCCTCTCCAACATTTGCTGTTACCTGACTTGCTAATAACAGCTAATCGAACAGGTGTGAGGTGGTATCTCATTGCCGTTTTGATTTGCATTTCTCTAATAGCTAAAGAAGATGAGCATCTTTTCATATATCTGTTGGCCATTTGTATTTCTTCCTGGGAGAAGTGTCTATTCATATCCTCTTCCCATTTTTTTATTGGATTGTTTGTTTGTTTGTTGTTGAGTTTTATGAGTTCTTTGTATATTTTGGATATTAGGCCCTTATCTGAGCTGTCGTTTGAAAAAATCATTTCCCATTTAGTTGGCTTTCTGTTTATTTTGTTATCAGTTTCTCTTGCTGAGCAAAAACTTCTTAGTCTGATGTAGTCCCATTCATTAATTTTTGCCTTCACTTCTCTTGCCATTGGAGTCAAATTCATAAAATGCTCTTTAAAACCCAGGTCCCTGAGTTGAGTACCTATGTCTTCTTCTATGTACTTAATTGTTTCAGGTCTTATGTTTAGATCTTTGATCCATTTTGAGTTAATTTTTGTACAGGGGGAGAGACTGTAGTCCAGTTTCATTCTTTTGCATGTGGCTTTCCAGTTTTCCCAGCACCATTTATTGAAGAGGCTTTCTTTTCTCCATTGTGTGTTGTTGGCCCCTTTATCAAAAATTATTTGACTATATATATGTGGTTTTATTTCTGGACTTTCTATTCTGTTCCATTGGTCTGAGTGTCTATTTTTCTGCCAATACCATGCTGTTTTGATTGTCGTGGCCCTATAATAGAGTTTGAAGTCAGGTATTGAAATGCCCCCAGCTTCATTCTTTTTCTTTAGGATTGCTTTGGCTATTCGGGGTTTTTTATAGTTCCATATAAATCTGATGATTTTTTGCTCTATTTCTTTAAAAAATGTCATTGGAAGTTTGATGGGAATTGCATTAAATTTGTATATTGCTTTGGGTAATATAGCCATCTTGATTATATTTATTCTTCCTAGCCAAGAACAAGGTATATTCTTCCATCTCATTATATCTTTTTCGATTTCCCTTAACAATGGTTTATAGTTTTCATTATATAAGTCCTTTACATTCTTTGTTATGTTTATTCCTAAGTATTTTATTTTTTTTGTTGCAATCGTGAAGGGGATTGTTCTTTTGAGTTCCTTCTCAGTTGTTTCATTGTTGGCATATAGAAAGGCTATTGACTTCTGTATGTTAATTTTGTATCCTGCGACCTTACTGTATTGGCTTATTGTTTCTAGTAGTCTTTTTGTGGATTCTTTGGGGTTTTCGATGTATAGTATCATATCATCTGCAAAAAGTGATACCTTTACTTCTTCTTTTCCGATATGGATGCCTTTTATTTCTTTGTCTTGTCTGATTGCTCTGGCTAGAACCTCTAGTACCACATTAAATAAGAGTGGAGAGAGTGGACAACCCTGTCTTGTTCCTGATTTAAGGGGGAAAGCCTTCAGTTTAGTGCCATTTAATATGATGTTAGCTGATGGTTTATCATATATGGCCTTTATCGTGTTGAGATATTTTCCTTCTATACCCATTTTGTTGAGAGTCTTAAACATAAAATTGTGTTGTATTTTATCAAAAGCCTTTTCTGCGTCTATTGATAAGATCATGTGGTTTTTGTTCTTTGTTTTGTTGATATGGTGTATTACGTTAACCGTTTTACGTATGTTGAACCATCCTTGAGATTCTGGGATGAATCCCACTTGATCATGATGTATTATTTTTTTAATATGTTGTTGTATTCGATTTGCTAGTATTTTGTTTAGTATTTTAGCATCTGTATTCATTAGAGATATTGGTCTGTAGTTTTCTTTTTTTGTGCCATCCTTGCCTGGTTTTGGTATGAGGGTTATGTTGGCTTCGTAAAATGTGTTTGGAAGTATTGCTTCTTCTTCAATTTTTTGGAAGACTTTGAGTAGAATAGGAACCAAGTCTTCTTTGAATGTTTGATAAAATTCGCTGGTATAGCCGTCTGGGCCTGGACTTTTATTTTTGGGGAGGTTTTTAATGGTTTTTTCTATTTCTTCTCTACTGATAGGTCTGTTTACGCTTTCTGCTTCTTCTTGACTCAGTCTAGGAAGGTTGTATTTTTCTAGGAATATATCCATTTCTTCTAGGTTGTTGAATTTAGTGGCATAAAGTTTTTCATAGTATTCTACAATAATTCTTTGTATATCTACGGTGTCCGTGGTGATTTCTCCTCTTTCATTTTGGATTTTGTTTATATGAGTTCTTTCTCTTTTTTCCTTGGTAAGTCTTGCCAAGGGTTTGTCAATTTTGTTGATCTTTTCAAAGAACCAGCTCCTTGTTCTATTAATTTTTTCTATAGTTTTTCTGTTCTCTAATTCATTTATTTCTGCTCTGATTTTTATTATCTCCTTTCTTCGGCTGGTTTTGGGTTGTCTTTGTTCTTCTTTTTCTAGTTCCTTAAGGTGGGAAGTTAAGTGGTTCACTTGGGCTCTCTCTTGTTTGTTCATATATGCCTGAAGTGATATGAACTTCCCTCTTATCACTGCTTTTGCTGCATCCCATAGATTCTGATATGTCGTATTGTCATTTTCATTAGTCTGTATATATCTTTTGATCTCTGCACTTGTTTCTTCTTTGACCCATTCATTTTTTAAAAGTATGTTGTTTAGTTTCCACATTTTTGTGGGATTTTTTTCCTCTTTTTTGCAGTTGAATTCTAGTTTCAAGGCTTTATGATCAGAAAATATGCTTGGTACAACTTCAATTTTTCTGAATTTGCTGATGTTGTTTTTGTGGCCCAACATATGGTCAATTCTTGAGAATGATCCATGCACACTGGAGAAAAATGTATACTCAGTCACTTTGGGATGAAATGTCCTGTAGATGTCTATCATATCCAGGTGCTCTAGTGTTTTGTTTAAGGCCACTATGTCTTTGTTGATTCTCTGTTTGGATGACCGATCTAGAGCCGTCAGCGGTGTATTGAGGTCTCCAAGTATGATTGTGTTTTTGTCAGTTTTTGTTTTAAGATCAATAAGTAGCTGTCTTATATATTTTGGTGCTCCTTGGTTTGGTGCATATATATTAAGAATTGTTATGTCTTCTTGATTCAGTGTCCCCTTAGCCATTATGAAATGGCCATTTTTGTCTCTGAGTACTTTTCCTGCCTTGTATTCAGCATTATCCGATATGAGTATTGCTACACCTGCTTTTTTTTGGATGTTATTTGCTTGGAGTATTGTTTTCCAGCCTTTCACTTTGAATTTGTTTTTATCCTTGTTACTTAGATGAGTTTCCTGTAGGCAGCATATAGTTGGATTTTCTTTTTTAATCCATTCTGCTACTCTGTGCCTTTTTATTGGTGAGTTTTATCCGTTTACATTTAGTGTAATTATTGATACTTGTGGGTTCCCTATTGCCATTTTATATCTTGCTTTCTGTTAGTTTTGTGTCTTGTTTGATCCTTCTCTTTTGTTTTTCTATCTTTTGTTTTTATTTGGTTGTATTCCATACATCTTTCCACTGTTGCTATCTTTTTTATCTCATGTGCTTCTGTGGTGGTTTTTTCAATGGTGGTTACCTTTGAATAATGAAAAGGGTCCCTACCCTGTTCATTGTAGCAAACTATTTTGTGAGTACTTTTGCACTCCATCGTCCTTTGCTACTGTTAATCTCCATCTTCTCCCCCTCTTTCTTTTTGTTGTTGTCACAGTTTAAATTTGGTTTTATTGTGTTCTTCTTGGAGCTTTTACTTGTGGCTCTGTTTTTTTTTTGTTCTTTGTATCTGATTGGAGAACCCCCTTTAGTAATTCCTGGAGTGGGGGTTTTCTGATGATAAATTCCCTCATCTTTTCTGTATCTGTGAATGTTTTTATTTCTCCTTCATATTTGAAGGATAGCTTTGATGGGTATAGTATTCGTGGCTGAAAGTTCCTCTCTTTCAGGACTTTAAATATTGGGGTCCATTCTCTTCTAGCTTGTAGAGTTTCTGCTGAGAAATCTGATGATAATCTAATGGGCCTTCCTTTATATGTTGTATTCTTCTTTTCCCTGGCTGCCTTGAGAATTTTTTCTTTGCTGTTGGTTTGTGTCAATTTCATTATGATATGCCTTGGAGTAGGTTTGTTGGGGTTAAGAAAACTTGGAGTTCTGTTTGCTTCTTGAACTTGAGGCTTTAGTTCTTTCCACAGGCTTGGGAAGTTCTCATCTATTATTTGTTTGAGTATGTTCTCCATTCCATTTTCTCTCTCTTCTCCCTCTGATATACCTATAATTCTTATGTTATTCTTTTTGATGGAGTCAGATAATTCTTGTAGGGCTATCTCATTTTTTTAAATTTTTGAGTCTCTTTCTTCTTCTCTCTGTTGTGCCTCAAGTTGCTTGTCTTCTATTTCACTAATCCTCTCTTCTATCTGACCTGTTCTATTAGCTAAGCTTGTTACTTCGTTTTTCAGCTCGTGAATTGAGTTTTTCATCTCTGTTTGATTTGTTTTTATAGTTTCAATTTCCTTGGACATATATTCTTTGTGTTCATTGAGTTGTTTTCTGAGCTCCCTAAATTGCCTTTCTGTGTTTTCTTGTATATCTCGGAGGATTTTTAGGATTTCTATCTTGAATTCTCTGTCATTTAGCTCCAAGGTTTCCAATATATTAAATTTTTTCTCCATAGATTTTTCCTCATCTAGCTGTGTTACCTCTCTTTCTTTTGTATCCATGATATTTGATTTTCTCTTCCTTAATGGCATCTGAGGGTGGTTTTGTTGATAGTATTAATGAGATTTAATAAAGAATAAAAAGTTTAAAAAAAATAATAAAAAAATCGAAAAAAGTTGTTTTTTTTAAAAAAAAATTAATAATGAAATAAAGAAAAATAAAATAAAATAATAATTTAAAAAAAAAAAAAAAAAAGGAAATTATTCCCCCCCTCCTTTTTTCCTCTCCTCTCCTCTCCCCTCTTTCTTGTTAAAATCTTGTGGTGGACTGTGAATTATAACAAACAATGCCTGTGATGGAGGGCCTGAATTGGGGAAAAGTAATAAAGGGGCAAACAAAACAAAACAAAAAAAAAAAAAAAAAAAGAAGAAAAAAAAAAAAAAAAGAGCGTATGGACCCACAAAAAGCAAATAAGGAAAAAATTTGGGTCAAGAATAAAATGATTTGCTTTTAGGTGTTGGTTGTCTAAGAGTTATGATGAGAGGATTAAGAGGAAAACGGAAAAATGGGGGGGCAAATTAAAAAATTACTATTGTATTTAGTGGAACAAGAACTAGATAATATGGAGAGCCAGGGATAGGAGCACTGCTAGTGAGTTAAAAAGGTGAAGTAAAAACCCCCCAGAATGCCACAAACATAAGTTTGAGTCCCAGATAAGATAATTTGTTTGTTATTGAGGTTTGAGTGAGAGGAGATGTAAAGGAGAAAGGAAGAAACTAATATAGAGGGAGAAAAGAAAGAGAGAGAGAAAAAAAAAGAGGGAACCACTAAAAGAAGAAAAAAGAAAGGGGAGAGAGAGAGAGAGTTAAGGGTTTTGGAGTGCAACCCTCATAGAGAGAAAGGAAGAGAAGAGAAAAGATAATGGGAGATGTAACACTTATGGGTAGTGTAGTTCAAGGAGAGGAGAGAGTAAGACCGGTAGAGAGTTAATCGGCCAAATTGGAGGAGGAAAAAAAAAGTATCAAGAATGAAGATAAGAGAAACAAACGAACAAATATAATAAAATGGGATAGGTTATAAAGTCTGCAGATTATTCTTGATTTTGAGAGGTTATCTTCTTGCTTTTTCTTTTCTCTCCCTCTTCCTGGTCGGTGACTCTGTACCCCGGGTTTTGCCCCTTTGCCACGCTCAGGTGGAGGTTTGCAGTTGATAAGTCTCTATGGCAATGTCATGTATTGTGCTTTAGTCTCGTTGGCAGTCTAGGCTCATTAGCATTTATAGGCTCCGACAGTGAGAGAGTCCGTGTTCCTAGAGCCTTTCTCCTAGTCTTTCCTTCCTCAATTAGTAGCCTGATAATCCAGCTATGGGGTTGCTGCTGCCTCTGCCTGGATAGTAAGAGGCTCAAAGAGCTGGCAACTCCCCACTCTATTTCCACTCAGCACAGGGCTCTGGGTAAGGCTCAGTCAGTCAGAGCTGCTAGCATAATCAGGCGGGCTTTCCGGCCATTCAAAGACCTCTGGCTCTGCCACTCTGTCCGGTAACACAAGCGGGTGCCCACTTCCGGGGCGCTTGGAGGAAACGCTCACTCACTGGCTGCACGCGCAGACCAGGATATCCGGCCAGCAGTCTCACGCTCTGAGTGAAACCCCCAACCACAGGGAACAGTTGCAGCGTTGGAATTGAGTCTCGCTCCGTCCCCGTGCGCGGCTTTTGCAAGGCGCTGGGGCGGCCCGAGATTCCGCTTTCGGCCCACACAAAGGCCCCTGACTCTGCTCCTCTATGCGATAACACGGGCGCGCACTGCCGGGGCACTCGGAGGAATCGCTCACTCCTTATCTGCGCGCGCAAACCAGGATATGAAACACCCTCCGTCACGGAAAATCTCCACCGTTGGAATTAGTTCTCACTCCCTCCCATGCATGGCTTTCCCAGGGCGCTGGGGCTGCCCAGAGACTCTGCCCTCGGCCCACAGAAAGGCCTCTGACCCTGCCTCTCCGTGAGGCAACACGGGCACTGACTCCCGGGGCCTAGGAAGAAATCTCTCGCCCACTAACTGCGCACCAGCCAGGAGACCGGGTAAAATGGCCGCGCCGCTTGTCTTTCTTTGTTTGGGTTTGGTGCGAGTGTTAGCTTGTATTGCCCGGGTTGCCACAGGATCAGATTTTCCTCGGCTTGGATCTCCGTGCCACAGCCTGGTTCGGCCGTTTGTTTCGCGGCCTGGATGTATTCACCCCCTTTGCCCGCCTCAGTTTCTATATTCACAGTTACCAGAGAAAGCCGCCCTGTTTAGGTTAGTGAGGAAGGCGGAGCATTTCTTACTCCCTATTTCCTTCGGGGTTTGGTTATATATTTAGCCAATTTTTCACTCAATCATACCTTTGGGTGTATTGCGAAGCATCTGGAAGCTCCAAGTATAGGTTTTTCTGTTTCTGGTTGAAGATCTTGTTGAGTTGTGGGGGAGATTTATCAGTATCGCTTCCTACCCCACCATTACTCTGACGTCCTCTGGTTCTTAATATGGGTGGAAAGGCTGAGTATTTTAATGTTTTCTTACCCTAAAATATATTAATCACTACCTTTTTCCATAGGATTTCTTTTGTAGTTTATATTTCCATTAATTTAAAGTGTTTTACAACTGGAATTATGATTTTTAGGGGGGTGTTATGTAGGAGTGAATTTCCATACCTTCAAAAAAGTGATTTTTAGTTATTTTCTATTACTGTTTACTATATTATTTGTAATGACAACAAGAAACATGCTTTATATCGTTTCTACGGTTAGGTGTAGTTGAAACTTACTTGAAAGAACATACAGGATTATCTGTGGTAAATGTTTTCCACATGCGCTTCCTTGCTACCACCTCGTGTGCACCTTGAGAATAACAGCTCAGATCAGTTCACCCAGAAAAATACATCAGTTGGCAGTTGTGCGTTATCTAGCAATGTTGAATCCAAGTCTATCTAAAAGAAACTTTTAAAACTTGTAAATATAAAAAATTTCTAGTTAGTGTTTGCTACTTCTTTCAACGTTAATTGCAGTGAAAGCAAGAGATATACTTGGTATCATTTCAATACTCTGAAGTTGGGTAGAATTTGCTTTATAGCACATACAATAATGGTCTCTGTTACATGTGCTTCTCTGCTGTCACCTCGTGTTCATTTTGAAAATCACGCCTCAGCACAGTTCCAAAGGAATAGTTTGGTAGAGAGCATTGTCTATAAACTTTTACTTCAATATGTCTTTTCTGTAAAGATTTTATATATCTTTAGTGGTTTGTTTTCTGAAAATCTCTTGGTTCATCTTGTTTTTCTCTTTCCTTCCAGCCATACTTTCATAAAACCTTTGAAAGTGTCCATCATATACCAGGTACTGTGCTAGGAACTCATGTCTCTGCACTCAATGACTTCCATTTCTACGCTTTTAAATTCTCTTTTAACTTATTTTTTTTTTTGTATTTTTCTGAAGCTAGAAACAGCGAGAGACAGTCAGACAGACTTCCACATGCGTCCGGCTGAGATCCACTTGGTACGCCCACCAAGGTTGATGCTCTGCCCACCAGGCGTCGATACTCTGCACCCTCGGGTCATCACCCAGATGTGACCAAAGCCACTCTAGCACCTCAGGAAGAAGGCAAGAAGCCATCCCTAGTGCCCAGGCCATCTTTGATCCAATGGTGACTTGGCTGCGGGAGGAGTAGAGAGAGACAGAGAGAAAGGAGAGGGGGAGGGGTGGAGAAGCAGATGGGTGCTTCTCCTGTGTGCCCTGGCCAGGAATCAAACCCGGGACTTCTGCATGCAAGGCTGACGCTCTACCATTAAGCCAACCAGCCAGGGCTTAACTTATTTTACATGTATCAACTTCGTGTATTGTAAAATAGGATGTGCTTTGATTTGACAAGTATTTTGAATTTTAATTACTTTTTCATTATATAAAATGTATTGTTATTGCAGTAGTGCACGAAAAATAATCTGAAAAAAAAACACAACTTATTTTCATACAGATATAACTACAGTTAATATTAGGACATTTTCTTTCCATATTCTTTGTTTACCTATTTTATTTCTCTATGTGTATATACTCAGGTACATCAGGTGTGTGTATATTTGTGTGCATAGATGTGCATTGCTCATGAGCATACCTCTCTGTTTCCACAGTGTCTGTATTTTTGAATATCTGTGTATGTATGCAAATGATTATATATATTCATTCATTCAGAATTATTTATTGTATTTCTATTATGTGTCAGGCACTGTACTCGACATTAGTTGCTTATAGTGAATGAGTCAGACTCACTTTCTGTCTTTATGAATAATACACTGTCATGGCAAAGAAAGAAAATATATATATATATACATTAATAAAATAATCATAATTTAAACAAGCACTGAATTTGGTAGTGCAATAACTTTGGTGTTAGTTATAACTTATTGAGGAGAGGCTCAGTATATCAGTTTCTCAGAAGGCAAAGCTCAGACATAAGTCTCAGTTTTTCAGCAATGCATGTTCACAGATGTAAAACTGAGAAAATATAGAAGTTATAAACATGGACCCTGGGAGGTGTTCTGTGAGCAAAAGAACCCAGCTTGTATGTGGTAACCAATGCTCAGATAAATTCTGATGTCCAAAGCTTAGGAGGTCTCTCAGTCTGGACTGCAGCCACAGCACAAGAGAAAGTGCATGTTGGGAAAGGGGTCACTTTGTGCTAAAGAATTAGAAATACTGATTATGCACCTGAATTTAAAGAGCAAAGAAAAGTCTTCTGGTGTTTTCACCACAGCAGACTAGATAATCATTTTATTTTTAATTACATCTTATTTTTTCTAGAAAAATTTTTCCCCAAAAGACAATGGCTTGCTCTCACCAGAGAGATCAGTAGTAAAAGCATCACACCCATATGCTAATGTCATAGGTTTGTTCCTGGGTCAAGGCACATACAGTAACAGATTGATGTTTCTGAGTATCTGTCTGTATTTTCCCCACATTATCCTGCATCTAACATGAATAAATAAATAAAAGAAAAAATGACAATGGCTTTTTTGTTGTTGTTTTTGCAGCTTAAACTGCATAGAATAATGAGTTATATTTTTCAAAATCTCAGCCTAAGAGGAAATAAATGGTAAGGTCTTAAAGTCCCATATTTCCCCATGTATAAGAAACCTTCTTGTATAAGACGCTCCTTAATATTGGGGCACAAATTTTGAGAAAATGTTAACAAATACGAATAAATGATAAATGCAAGTAAAAAAATACTACAACCACTGTATAAGAAGCACCCAGATTTCTAACTCCACATTTTTCATAATAGATGAGTCTTATACATTGGGAAATATGGTATATACCCTCCAAAAGTGTCTGTGAACAATTCTTTTTACCTTTTTTTTTTAAGAGACAGGGAGAGAGTCAGAAAGAGGGATAGATAGGGACAGACAGACAAAAGTGGAGAGAGTTTTTTATGTGCCAGATCAGAGATCAATCATCTTTTTTCATTGTGACCCCTTATATGTTCATTGACTCCTGTCTCATATGTGTCTTGACCAGGGGGCTACAGCTGATTGAGTGACCGCTTCCTCGATCCAGCGACCTTGGGCTTCAGCTGGTGAACTTTGCTCAAACCACATGAGCACATGCTCAACCTGGCGCCATTTGGATATCAAACCTGCGTCCTTCGCTTTCCAGTCAAATGCTCTAACCACTGTGACATCGCCTGCTCAGGCTGTGAAGATTATTTTCTTTTACATTCTCAGGATTTTATTTAGTATTCTGCTTTTTAGTATGGGTGGAAAGGTTGTGTATTTTAAGGTTTTCTTGCTCTAAAATATATTCATCACTACATTTTTACATAGATTTTCATATGAAGTTTTTATTTCCATTAATTTTAAGGTATTTTGCAACTTGAATTGTGATTTTGAGGTGGGTGTTATTTAGGAGTGAATTTCCTTATCTTGAAAAAAGGGATTTTTAGTTAATATCTATTACTGTTTACTATATTAATTGTAATGACAACGAGAAACATGCTTTATATCATTTCTAAGGTTAGAGGTTGTTGAAACTTGCTTTTAAGAACATACAGTATTAACTGTAGTAAATATTTTCCAAGTGCGCTTCCCTGCTGCCACGTTGTGTGCACCTTCTGAGCAACACCTCAGATTAGTTTACCTGGAAAAATATATCAGTTGGGTGTTCTGCGTTATCTATCAATGTTGAATCCAAGGCTAACTAAAAGAAACTAGTATAACTTGTAAATATAAGGAATTTCTAGTTAGTGCTTGCTACTTCTTTCAATGTTCATTGTAGTGAAAGCAAGAGATATACTTGTTATCATTTCCATCCTCTGAAGTTGGCTGGAACTTGCTCCATAGCATATACAGTAATGGTCTCTGTTACATGTGCTTCTCTGCTGCCACTTCGTGTGCATATTGGGAATCAGGCTTCAGTACAGGTCCAAAGGAATATTTTGTTAGAGAGCAATCTCTATAAACGTTGATTAAAAATTGCCTTTCCTGTCAAATTTTTGTGTACACTTAGTGGTTTGTTTTCTGAAAATCTATTGGATCAACTTGTCTTTCTACTTTCCTTCCAGACATGCTATAAAAAACCTTTGAAAGTGCCCATCATATACCAGGCTGTTCTAGGAACTCATGTTCCTGCACTCAATGAGTTCCCATTCTACTCTTTTAAATTCTGTCTTTTTAACTTTTTTTTATAAAAATCAACTTTGTGTATTGTAAAATAGGATGTGCTTTGATTTGAAAAATATGTTGAATTTTTACAGCTTTCTCATTATGAAAAATGTATTCTTACTGCAGAAGTGCAAGAAAAATGATCTCAAAAACAACAACAAATTTTCATACAGAAATATCTACTGTTAATATTAGGACATTTTCTTTCCATATTTTTTTTGTACCTCTTATATTTCTTCATGTATATATACTCAGGAATATTGGGTGTGTTTACATCTGTGTGCATAGATGTGCATTGCACATGAGCATATCTCTCTGTGTCCACAGTGTCTGTCATTGGTGCATATCTGTGTATATATGCAAAGGAATATATATTCATTCATTTAGAAAACATTTATTGTATTTCTATTATGTGCCAGACACTTTGTTGGACACTGTTTCCGTATACTGAATGAGACAGACTCACTTTTTGTCTTTATGAATACTACACTGTCATGAGGTTACAGGAAGAAAAATATATACATAAATAAAATAATCATAAGTTTATCAAGCACTGAATTTGGTCGTGCAATATCTTTGTTTTCAGTTATGATTATTGTGATGAGGTTCTGTATATCAATTTCTCAGAAGGCAGAGTTGAAACATAAGTCTCAGTTTTTCAGCAATGGGTGTTCACAGATATAAAACTGAGAAAATATAGAAGTTATGAAATAAAGAACCTGGGAGGTGTTCTCTGAGCAAAAGAACCCAGCTTGTATGTGGTGACCAATGCTCAGATAAATTCTGATGTCTGAGGCTTAGGGGGTCTCTCAGTCAGGACTGCTGCCACAGCAAATGAGAAAGTGCATGTTAGGAGAGAGGTCATTTTGTGCTAAAGAATTAGAAATAGTGATTATGCACCTGAATTTAAAGAGCAAAGAAAAGTCTTCTGGTGTTGACACCACAGCAGACTAGATTATTATTTTATTTTTAATTACCTCTGGTCAGGCTGTGAATATTTTTTTCTTTTACTATCTCTGGATTTTATTTAGTATCCTTGTTCTTAATATGGGTGGAAAGGCTGAGTATTTTAATGTTTTCTTACCCTAAAATATATTAAACACTACCTTTTTCCATAGGATTCCTTTTCTGGTTTATATTTCCATTAATTTAAAGTGTTTTACAACTTGAATTATGATTTTGAGGGGGGGTGTTAACTAGGAGTGAATTTCCATGCCTTCAAAAAAGTGATTTTTATATATTTTCTATTACTGTTTACTATATTATTTGTAATGACAACAAGAAACATGCTTTATATCATTTCTAAGGTTAGGTGTAGTTGAAACTTGCTTCTAAGAACATACAGAATTATCTGTGGTAAATGTTTTCCAAGTGCACTTCCCTGCTACCACCTCATGTGCACCTTGGGAATAACAGCTCAGATCAGTTCACCCAGAAAAATACATCAGTTGGCAGTTGTGCGTTATCTAGCAATGTTGAATCCAAGTCTATCTAAAAGAAACTTTTAAAACTTGTAAATATAAAATATTTCTTGTTACTGCTTGCTACTTCTTTCACATTAATTGCAGTGAAAGCAAGTAATATACTTGGTATCATTTCAATACTCTAAAGTTGGCTAGAACTTGCTCTACAGCACATACAATAATGGTCTCTGTTACATGTGCTTCTCTGCTGTCACCTCGTGTTCATTTTGAAAATCACACCTCAGCACAGTTCCAAAGGAATAGTTTGGTAGAGAGCATTGTCTATAAACTTTTACTTCAATTTGCCTTTTCTGTAAAGATTTTATATATCCTTAGTGGTTTGTTTTCTGAAAATCTCTCCGTTCATCTTGTTTTTCTCTTTCCTTACAGTCATACTTTCATAAAGCCTTTGAAAGTGCCCATCATATACCAGACACTGTGCTAGGAACTCATGTCTCTGCACTCAATGACTTCCATTTCTATGCTTTTATCTTCTCTTTTAACTTCTTTTTTTTTTGTATTTTTCTGAAGCTTGAAACAGGGAGAAACAGTCAGACAGACTTCCACATGTGCCTGACCGAGATCCACTCGGTAAGCCCACCAAGGTTGATGCTCTGCCCACCAGGAATCGATACTCTTCACCCCGAGGTCATCGCCCAGTTTTGACCAAAGCCACTCTAGAGCCTCGGGAAGAAGGCATGGAGCCATCCCTAGTGTCCAGGCCATCTTTGATCCAATGGTGCCTTGGCTGCAGGAGGAGTAGAGAGAGACAGAGAGGAAGGAGAGGGGGAGGGGTGGAGAAGATGGGTGCTTCTCCAGTGTGCCCTGGCCAGGAATCAAACCCGGGACTTCTGCACGCAAGGCCGTTGCTCTACCACTAATCCAACCAGCCAGCGCTTAACTTATTTTACATGTATCAACTTCGTGTATTGTAAAATAGGATGTGCTTTGATTTGATAAGTATGTTGAATTTTAATTACTTTTTCATTATATAAAATGTATTCTTATTGCAGTAGTGCATGAAAAATGATCTGAAAAAAAAACACAACTTATTTTCATACAGATATAACTACAGTTAATATTAGGACATTTTCTTTCCATATTCTTTGTTTACCTATTTTATTTCTCTATGTGTATATACTCAAGTACATCAGGTGTGTGTACATCTGTGTGCATAGATGTGCATTTCACATGAGTGTATCTCTCTGTGTCCACAGTGTCTGTTATTTTTAGATATCTGTGTAAGTATGCAAATGATTATATATATTCATTCAATCAGAAACATTTATTGTATTTCTATTATGTGCCAGGCACTGTGCTCGACATTAGTTGCATATAGTGAATGAGTCCGACTCATTTTCTGTCTTTATGAATAATACACTATCATGGCATAGAAAGAAAACATATATATGCATTAATAAAATAATAGTAAATTTAAGAAGCACTGAATTTGGTAGTGCAATATTTTTGGTGTCAGTTATGATTTATTGTGGCGAGGTTCAGTATATCAGTTCCTCAGAAGGCAGAGCTGAGACATAAGTCTCAGTTTTTCAGCAATGCCTGTTCTCAGGTATAAAATTGAGAAAATATAAAAGTTATAAAACAAAGACCCTGGGAAGTGTTCTGTGAAAAATAGATCATAACATTTATGTGGTGGCCAAAGCTCAGATAAATTCTGAATTGAAAGCATAGGAGGTCTCTCAGTCTGGACTTCTGCCAAGGCACAAGAGAAAGTGCATGTTAGGAAAGGGGTCACATTGTGCTAAGGAATTAGAAATAGTGATTATGCCCCTGAAATCCAAGAGTAAAGAGAATACTTCAGGTGCTGTCACCACAGCAGATTAGATTAACCTTTTTATTATTTAATTACGTCTGGTTTTCTCTAGTAAATTTTTTCCCCAAAATACAATGGCTTGCTCTCACCAGAGAGCTCAGTAGTTAAAGCATCACACCCGTAAGTTAACGTCATAGGTTTGCTCCTGGGTCAAGGCATATACAGAAACTGATTGATGTTTCTGACTCTCTGTCTGTCTTTTTCCCCCTTATGTTGCCTCTAAAATTAATAAATAAATAAAATACAAAAATGACAATGGCTTTTTTGTTGTTGTTTTTGCAGCTTAAATTGCATACTAGAATGAATTATGTTTTTCAAAATCTCACCCCAAGGGGAAACAAATGGTAATGTTGTAAAGTACCATATTTCCCCAGAAATAAGAAACCTCCCTGTATAAGACGCACCTTAATTTTTGGGCACAAATTGTGAGAAAATGATAACAGATTCCAATAAATGGGAAATTCAGGTATAAAATACTACAACCACTGTATAAGATGCACCCAGTTTTCTAAATCTACATTTTCAAAAGAAATGAATCTTATACATGGGGAAATATGGTATACACTCTCCTAATGTCTCTGTGAACATTTCTTTTTTTCCTTTTTTTTTTTTTTACAGAGACAGGGAGAGTGTCAGAGAGAGAGAGAGATAGGGACAGACAGACAAAAATGGGCAGAGTTTTAATTATGGGCCATGTCACAGATCAATCATCAGTTTTTCGTTGTGAGCCCTTACATGTTCACTGACTCCTGTCTCATATGTCCCTTGACAAGAGGGCTACAGCCGAATGAGTGACCGCTAGCTCGAGCCAGAGACCTTGGGCACAAGCTGCTGAGCTTTGCTCAAACCACATAAGCCCACGCTCAAGCTGGCTTCCCTGTGATCTCAAGCCTGGGTCCTCTGCATTCCAGTCAAATGCTCTAACCACTGTGCAATCGCCTGCTCAGTCTGTGAACATTTCTTTTTTTACTTTCTCTGGATTTTATTTAGTATCCTGGTTCTTAATTTAGGTAGAAAGGCTGTGTATATTAAGGTTTTCTTGCCATAAAATATATTCATCACTACGTTTTTTCAATAGGTTTCCTTATGTAGTTTTTATTTCCAATAATTTTGAGGCATTTTGCAACTTGAATTGTGATTTTTAGGGGGGGGGGGTTATAGAAATAATTTCTTTACCATGAAAAAAAGGAATATTTAGTAAATTTCTATTACTGTTTACTATATTAAGTGTAATGACAACAAGAAACATGCTTTATATCATTTCTAAGGTTAGAGGTAGTGGAAACTTGCTTGAAAGAACATACAGGATTATCTGTGGTAAATGTTTTCCAGGTGCTATTCCCTGCTGCCACCTCATGTCCACCTTGGGAATCATAGCTTAGATCAGTTCACCTGGAAATATACATCTGTTATGTGTTGTGCTTTATCTATCAATGTTGAATCTAAGGCTATATAAAAGAAACTTTTATAACTTGTAAATATAAGTAAATTCTAGTTACTGCTTGCTACTTCTTTCAATGTTAAGTATAGTGAAAGCAAGAGATATAATTGGTATCATTTCAATCCTCTGTAATTGGCTGGAACTTGCTCCATAGCACATACAATAATGGTCTCTGTTTCATGTGCTCTGCTAACACCTCGTGTGCATCTTGGGAATCACACCTCATCACTGGTGCAAAGGAATATTTTTGTAGACAGTGTTGTCTTTAAACTTTGATTCTAATTTGCAGTTTCTGTAAAGATTTTATGTATCCTTAGTGGTTTGTTTTCTGAAAATCTCTCGGTTCATCTTGTTTTTCTCTTTTCCTTCCAGCCATGCTATCATAAAGCCTTTGAAAGTGCCCATCATATACTAGGCACTGTGCTAGGAACTCATGTACATTCATTCAATGACTTCCATTTCTATGCTTTTAACTTCTGTTTTTTTAACTTCTTTTTTTCTGTATTTTTCTGAAGCTGGAAATGAGAGAACAGTCAGACAGACTTACGCATGCGCCCGACCGTGATCCACTTGGCACGCCCACCAGGGGGCGATGTTCTGCCCACCAGGGGCTGATGCTCTGCAACCCTGGGTCGTAGACCTGTTGTGACCAGAGCCACTCTTGTGCCTGGGGCAGAAGCCAAGGAGCCATCTCCAGCGCCCGTGTTCTCTTTGCTTTAATGGTGCCTCTGCTGTGGTAGGGGAAGGGAGAGACAGAAAGAAAGGAGAGGGGGAGAGATGGAGAAGCAGGAGGTCGCTTCTCCCGTGTGCCGTGGCCGGGAATCTAATCCGGGATGTCTGGACGTGAGGCCGACACTCTAGCACTGTGCCAACCAGCCAGGGCTTAACTTCTTTTATATACATCAACATTCTGTGGAATTTATTTAGTTTCGTGGTATTTAGTATGGGTGGAAAGGCTGTGTATTTTAAGGTTTTCTTGCCCTAAAAAATATTCATCACTACCTTTTTCCATAGTTTTCCTTATGTAGTTTTTATTTCCATTAATTGTAAAGTATTTTGTAACTGGAATTGTGATTTTAAGGGGAGGGTTTTTTAGGAGTGAATTTCCTTATCTTCAAACAGGTGATTTTTTGTTAATTTCTATTACTGTTTAGTATATTATGTGTAATGACAACAGAAAACATGCTTTATATTATTTTTATACGTTAGAGGTAGTTGAAACTTGCTTGAAAGAACATACAAAAAGATCTGTGGGAAATGTTTTCCAAGTGCGGTTCCTTGATGCCACCTCGTGTGCACCTTTTGAATAACAGCTCCGATACGTTATCCAGGAAAAATACAGCAGTTGGCTCTTGTGCGTTATCTATCAATGTTGAAACAAAGACTATCTAAAAGAAGCTTGTATAACTTGTAAATATAAGAAATTTCAAGTTACTGCTTCCTACTTCTTTCAACGTTAATTGCAATTATAGGAAGAGATATACTTGTTATCATTTCAAACCTCTGAATTTGGCTGGAACTTGCTCCATGGCACATATACTAATGTTCTCTGTTATATGTGCATCTCTGCTGCCACCTCATGTTCATCCTGGAAATCATGCCTAAGTAAAGGTCAAAAGGAATAGTTTGGTAGAGAGCATTGCTATAAACATTGATTCCAATTTGCCATTTCTGACAAGATTTTGTGTATCCTTAGTGAGTTTTTTCCTGAAAATTTTCCGGATAATCTTGTTTATTTTCTTTCCCTCCAGCCATGCTATCATAAAGACTTTGAAAGTTCCCATCATAAGCCAGGCACTGTGCTAGGAACTCATGCCCCTGAACTCAATGACTTCCCATTCTACTCTATTAACTTCTGTCTTTTGAACTTTTTTTATATAAAACAACTTCGTGTATTGTAAAATAGGAGTGCTTAGGCTTGAGAAGTATGTTGAATTTTAACAGCTTTTTTATTATAAAAAAAGTATTCTTATTGCAGAAGTGCAAGAAAAATGATCTCAAAAACAACAACAACAAATTTTCATAGAGATATATCTACTGTTAATATTAGGACATTTTCTTTCCATATTCTTTGTGTACATATTATATATCTGTATGTATATATACTCAGGTACATTGGGTGTGTGTACATCTGAGTCCATAGATGTACATTGCATATGAGCATATCTCTCTTTGTCTACAGTGCCTGTCATTTGTGGATCTCTGTGTATGTATGCAAATGACTATTTGTTCATTTATTCAGAAAACACTTATTTTATTTCTATTATGAGCCAGGCACTGTGCTCAACATTGGTTTCCTATCGTGAAAAAGACAGACTCACTCTCTCTCTTTATGAATATGACACTATCATGGGGTAGACAGAAAGAGAACCATATACATAAATAAAATTATTGTAAGTTTAACAAGCACTGAATCTGGTAGTGCAATATCTTTGGTGTCAGTTATGATTTATTGTGGTGTGGTTCAGTATATCATTTTCTCAGAAGGCAGAGCGGAGAAATAAGTCTAGGTTTTTTAGCAATGCATGTTCTCAGGTATAAAACGGAGAAAATATAGAAATAATGAAACGAAGACCCTGGGAGGTGTTCCGTGAGCAAAAGAAACTAGCTTGTATGTGGTGATCAATGCTAAGTTAAATTAATGATGTCCAAAGCTTAGGAGGTCTCTCAGTCTGGATTGCTGCCACAGCACAAGAGAAAGTGCATGTTAGGAAAGGTGTCACTTTGTGCTAAACAATTAGAAATACTGATTTTACCCTTGAATTTCAAGAGCAAAGAAAAGTCTTCTTGTGTTGTCAACACAGCAAACTAGATTATCATTTTATTTTTAAATTACCTCTGGTTTTCTCTAGTAAATTTTTCCCCAAAGACAATCACTTGCTCTCACCAGAGAGCTCAGTAGTTAAAGCATCACACCCATACACTAATGTCATACGTATGCTCCTGGCTCAAGGCACATACAAAAACAGATTGATGTTTCTGACTGTCTGTCTGTCTATTCCCCCCTTTATCCTGCCTCTAACATGAATACATAAATAAATAAATAAATGAAAATGGCTGTTTGGTTTTTATATTTGCAGCTTAAATTGCATAGAAGAATGAATTATGCTTATCAAAATCTCACACCCAAGAGGAAATAAATGGTAACTTTGTAAAGTACCATATTTCTTCATGTATAAAAAGCCTCCCTGTATAAGATGCACCTTACTATGGGCCAAAAAGTTTGCATAAATGATAACAAATTCAAATAAATGAGAAATGCAAGAAAAAAATACTACAATCACTGTGTAAGATGCACCCAGTTTTCTAACCCCACATTTTTCAAAAAAGATGAGTCTTATTCATGGGAAAATATGGTATACACCCTCCAAATGTTTCTGTGAACATTTCTTTTTACCTTTTTTTATTACAGAGAAAGGGATCGAGTCAGAGAGAGGGATAGATAGAAACAGACAGACCAAAATGGAAAGAGTTTTTCTTATGTGCCAGGTCACGGATCAATCATCAGTTTTTTGTTGTGACCCCTTACTTGTTCACTGATTCCTGTCTCATATGTGCCTTGGCCAGGGGGCTACAGCCCATAAAGTGACCGCTTGCTCGAGCCAGCGATCTTGGGCTCAAGCTGGTGAGCTTTTCTCAGACGACTTGAGCCCACGCTCAAGCTGGAGACCCTAGAAAGTAAAACTTGGGTCCTACACATTTGAGTCAATTGCTCTAAACACTACACCATCGCCTGCACAGGCTGTGAATATTTTTTTCTTTTACCTTCTCGGGATTTTATTTAGTATCCTGGTTCTTAGTATGAGTGGAAAGCCTGTGTATTTTAAGGTTTTCTTGCCCTAAAATAGATTAATCCCTACATTTTTTCATAGGTTTCCTTATGTAGTTTTTATTTCTATTAATTTTAAGGAATTTTGCAGCTTCAATTGTGATTTTGAGTGGAAAGAGGTTATTTAGAAGTTAATTTCCTTATCTTCAAAAAAGGGATTTTTAGTTAATTTGTATTACTTTGTTTACTGTATTAAGTGTGAGGACAACAAGAAACATGCATTATATCATTTCTAAGGTTAGAGGTAGTAGAAACTTGCTTGAAAAAACATACAGGATTATCTATGGTAAATGGTTTCTGAGTGCGCTTCCCTGCTGCCACCTCGTGTGCATTTTGGAAATAACAGCTCAGATCAGTTCATCTGGATAAATATATCAGTTGGGTGTTGTGCATTATCTATCAATGTTGAATCCAAGGCTATCTATAAGCAAGTTTTATAAGTTGTAAATATAACAAATTTCTAGTTACAGCTACTAGTTCTTTCAACGTTAATTTTCGTGAAAGCAAGAATTATTCTTGGTATCATTTCAATACTTTGATTTTGGCTGAAACTTGCTTTATAGCGCATACAATAATGATCTCTGTTACATGTACTTCTCTGTTGCCACCTCGTGTGCATCTTGAAAATAAAGCCTCAGTACAGGTCCAAAAGAATAGGTTGGTACAGAGAATTTCTATAAACATTGATTTCAATTTGCCGTTTCTGTAAAGGTTTTGTTTTTCCTTAGTGGTTTGTTTTCTGAAAATCTCTCGGTTCAACTTATTTTTCTTCTTTAATTCCAGCCATGCTTTCATAAAGCCTTTGAAAGTGCCCATTATATACCGGCACTGTGCTAGGAACTCATGTCCGTGCACTCAATGACTTCCCATTCTACTCTCTTAACTTCTGTCTTTTGACTTCTTTTACATAAATCAACCTCGTGTTTTGTAAAATAGGATGTGCTTTGATTTGACAAGTATGTTGAATTTTAAGGGCTTTTTTATTATAAAAAAGTATTCTTATAGCAGAAGTGCAAGAAAAATGATCTCAAAAACAACAACAACAAATATTCATACAGATATATCTACTGTTAATATTAGGACATTTTCTTTCCATATTCATTGTGTACGTATTATATTTCTGTATGTATATATACTCAGGTACATTGGGTGTGTGTACATCTGTGTGCATAAATGTGCATTGCACATGAGCATATCTCTCTGTGTCAACAGTGTCAGTGATTTGTGGATATCTGTGTACATATGCAAATGACTATTTATTCATTCATTCAGGAAACACTTATTGTATTTTACTAATTGCCAGGGACTGTGCTCGACACTAGTTGCCTATAGTGAATGAGACAGTCTCACTTTCTGTCTTTATACATACTAAACTGTAATGGGGTAGACAGAAAGAGAAAAATATACATAAATAAAAGAAACATAAGTTTAACAAGCACCTAATTTTGTAGTGCAATATCTTTGGTGTCAGTTATGATTTATTGTGGTGAGGTTCAGTATATCAGTTTCTCAGAAGGCAGAGCTGAGACATAAGTCTTGGTTTTTCAGCAATGCATATCTCAGTTATAAAACAAAGAAAATATTGAAGTAATGAAACAAAGACCCTGGGAGGTTTTCTGTGAGCTAAAGTACCTAGCTTGTATGTGGTGACCAATGCTCTGTTAAATTAATGATGTCCAAAGCTTAGGAGGTCTCTCAGTCTAGATTGTTGTGCGTTATCTATCAATGTTGAATCCAAGGCTATCTATAAGAAAGTTTTATAACTTGTAAATATAACGATTTTTTAGATACAGCTACTACTTCTTTCAACATTTATTGTCGGGAAAGCAAGAATTATTCTTGGTATCATTTCACTCCTTTCATTTTGGCTGGAACTTGCTCCATAGCACATAAAATAATGATCTCTGTTACATGTGCTTCTCTGAAGCCACCTCGTGTGAATCTTGGGAATCAAGCCTCAGTACGGGTCCAAAGGAATAGTTTGGTAGAGAGCATTTTCTATAAACATTGATTCCAATATGGCGTTTTTGTAAAGGTTTTGTGTATCCTTAGTGGTTTGTTTTCTGAAAATCTCTAGGTTCAACTTATTTTACTTCTTTACTTGCATCCATCCTTACATTAAGCCTTTGAAAGTGCCTATCATATACCGGGCACTGTGCTTAGAATTCATGTCTGTGCACTCAATGACTTCCCATTCTAGTCTCTTAATTTCTGTCTTTTGAACTTCTTTTACATAAATCAACTTCCTGTATTGTAAAATAGGATGTACTTTAATTTGACAAGTATGTTGAATTTTAACAGGTTTTAATTATAAAAATATATTTTTATAACAAAAGTGAAAGAAAAATAATTGCAAAAACAACAACAACAAATTTTCATACAGATATATCAACTTTTAATATTAGGACATTTTCTTTCCATATTCTTTTTGTAGGTATTATTCTTTCGTATGTATATATACTTAGGTTAATTGGGTGTGTGTACATCTGTGTGCATAAATGTGAATTGCACATGAGCATAACTCTCTGTGTCAACAGTATCTGTGATTTGTGGATATCTGTGAACATATGCAAATGACTATTTATTTGTTCATTCAGGAAACACTTACTTTATGTGATTAATTTTCAGGGACTGTGTTCGACACTGGTTGCCTATAGTGAATGAGACAGTCTCACTTTCTGTCTTTAAAATACTACACTGTAATGGGGTAGACAGAAAGAGAAAAATACACAAAAATAAAATAAACATAAGTTTAACAAGCACTTAATTTGGTAGTGCAATATCTTTGGTGTCAGTTATGATTTATTGTGGTGAGGTTCAGTATAACAGTTTCTCAGAAGGCAGAGCTGAGACATAAGTCTCGGTTTTTCAGCAATGCGTGTTCTCGGGTATAAAACGCAGAAAATTTAGAAGTAATGAAACAAAGACCCTGGGAGGTGTTCTGTGAGCAAAAGAACCTAGCTTCTATGTAGTGAAAAATTCTCAGTTAAATTAATGATGTCCAAAGCTTAGGAGGTCTCTCAGTCTAAATTGCTGCCACGGCACAAGAGAAAGTGAATGTTAGGAAAGGTGTCACTTTGTGCTAAACAATTAGAAATACTGATTGTGCCCTTGAATTTCAAGAGCAATAAAAGTCTTTTAGTGTTGCCACCACAACAGACTAGATTAACAATTCATTTATAAATTACCTCTGGTTTTCTCTAGTAAATTTATTCACCAAGAGACAATGGCTTGCTCTCACCAGAGAGTACAGTAGTTAAATCATCACACCCATACGCTAATGTCATAGGTTTGCTCCTGCGTCAAGGCACATACAAAAGCAGATTGATGTTTCTGATTGTCTGTTTGTCTTTCTCCCCTTTATCCTGCATCTAACATGAATAAATATATAAAAGAAAAAATGAGAATGGCTTTTTTGTTGTTGTTTTTGCAGCTTAAATTGAATAGAAGAATGAATTATATTTTACAAAATCTCACTCCAAGAGAATATAAATGGTAAGGTTGTAAAGTACCATATTTCTCCATGTATAAGAATCTTCCCTGTATAAGACGCACCTTATTTGGAGGGCTCAAAGATTCAGTAAATGATAGCAAATGCGAATAAACGAGAAATGCAAGTAAAAATTTCTACAACCACTGTGTAAGACGCACCCATTTTTCTAATCCCATATTTTTCAAAAAAGATGAGTCTCATTCATGGGATAATATGATATACACCAACAAAATGTTTTGTGAATATTACTTTTTCCTTTTATTTGTCCAGAGACAAGGTGAAGATTCAGAAAGAGGGATTGATGGAAACATACAGAAAGAGAGAGAGTTCTTATTATGTGCCAGGTCACAGATCAATTATCAGTTTTTCGTGGTGAACCCTTATTTGTTCATTGACTCCTGTCTCATATGTGCCTTTACCAGGGGGCTATATCTCATAGAGTGACCGCTTGCTCTAGACAGCGACCTTGGGCTCAAGATGGTGAGCTTTGCTAAAACCACATGAGCCCACGCTCAAGATGACTCCCTTGGGATATCAAACCTGAGTCCACCACATTCCAGTCAATTGCTCTAACCACTGCACCATCGCCTGCTCATGCTGTGAACATTTTTTTTTACTTTCTCTGGATCTTATTTTGTATCCTGGTTATTAGTACGGGTGTAAAGGCTGTGTGTTTTAAGGTTTTATTGCCCTAAAATGGATTCATCACTCCATTTTCTATAGGTTTCCTTATGTAGTTTTTATTTCCATTAATTTTAAGGTATTTTGCAACTTGAATTGTGATTTGGAGGGAAAAGATGTTATTTAGGAGTTAATTTCCTTACCTTCAAAAAAGGAATTTTTTTGTTAATTTGTATTACTGTTTACTATATTAAGTGTGAGGACAACAAGAAACAAGTACTTTGAATTTTAACAGCTTTTTTATTGTAAAAAATGTATTCTTGTTGCAGGAGTGCAAGAAAAATGATTTCAAAAACAACAAAAACAACAAATTTTTATATAGATATATCTACTGTTAAAATTAGGACATTTTTTTCCCATATTTTTTGTGTACCTCTTATATTTCTCTATGTATATATACTCTGGTACATTGGGTGTGTTTACATCAGTGTGCATAGATGTGCATTGCACATGAGCATATCTCTCTGTGTCCACAGTGTCTGTCATTTGTGCATATCTGTGTCTGTATGAAAATGAATATATATTCATTCATTCAGGAAACATTTATAGTATTTCTATTATGTGCCAGGCACTCTGCTCAACACTGTTTATCTATAGTGAAGGAGACAGACTCACTTTCTGTCTTTAAAATACTACACTGTCATGGGGTGACAGAAAGAAAAAAATATACATAAATAAAATAATCGTAAGTTTATCAAGCACTGTATTTGGTAGTGGAATATCTTTGGTGTCAGTTATGATTTATTGTGGCGAGGTTCAGTATATCAGTTTCTCAGAAGGCAGAGCTGAGAAATCAGTCTCGGTTTTTCAACAATGCGTGTTCCCCGTTATAAAACTACAAAAATATAGAAGTTATTAAACAAAGACCCTGGGAGGTGTTAAGTCAGCAAAAGAACCTAGCTTGTATGTGGTGACCAATGCTCAGATAAATTCTGATGTCCAAAACTTTGAAGCTGTATTAGTCTGGACTGCTGCCACGGCACAAGAGAAAGTGTATGATTGCAAAGGCGTCATTTTGTCTAAACAATTAGTAATAGTGAATATGCCCCTCAATTTCAAGAGCAAAGAAAAGTCTTCTGGTGTGGTCACCACAGCAGAATAGATTATCATTTTATTTTTTAATTACCTCTGGTTTTCTCTAGTAAATTTTTTCCAAAAAAACAATGGCTTGTTCTCACCAGAGAGCTCATTAGTTAAAGCATGACACCCATACACTAATGTCATAGGTTTGCTCCTGGGTGAAGGCACAGACAGTAACAAATTGATGTTTCTGACTATCTGTCTGTCATTTCACCCCTTTATCCTGTCTCTAACATGAATAAATAAATAAAAGAAAAGATGACAATGGCTTTTTTATTGTTGTTTTTGCAGATTAAATTGCATAGAAGAATGAGTTATATTTTTCAAAATCTCACCCCAAAAAGAAATAAATGGTAAGGTCTTAAAGTACCATATTTCCCCATGTATAAGAAGCCTGCCTTTATAAGATGCACTTTAATTTGGGGGCACAAAGTTTGAGAAAATGATAACAGATGCCAATATATGGAAAATTCATGTAACAAATACTACAACCACTTTATAAGACGCAAACAGTTTTCTAACCTCACATTTTTCAAACAACATGAGTCTTTTTCATGGGGAAATATGGTATACACCCTCACAAAGTCTCTGTGAATATTTATTTTTTTCTTTATTTTTTTTTATAGAAACAGGGAGAGAGTCAGAGACATGGTTAGATAGGGACAGACAGAAAAAATGGAGATTTTTTATTATGTGCCAGGTCACATATCAATCATCAGTTTTTGGTTGTGATCCCTTACATGTTCATTGATTCCTGTCTCATATGTGACTTGTCAAGGAGACTACAACTGATCAAGTGACCGATTGCTTGAGTCAGTGTCCTTGGTCTTAAGCTGGTGAGCTTTGCTCAAATCATATGAGCCCATGGTCAAGCTGGTGCCCTTGGGATCTCAAACCTGGGTTCCCCGCATTCCAGTCGAATGATCTAACCACTGTGCCATTGCCTGCTCAGGCTGTGCACAATTTTTTTTTTTATCTCTGGAATTTATTTAGTATCCTCGTTCTTAGTATGGGTTGAAAGCCTGAGTATTTCAAGGTTTTCTTGTCCTAAAATATATGTATCACTACCTTTTTCCATAGGTTTCCTTTTGTAGTTTATATTTACATTAATTTAAAGGTGTTTTACAACTTGAATTGTGATTTTGAGGGGGGGTTATCTAGAAGTGTATTTCCTTACCTTCAAAAAAGAAATTTTTAGTTAATTTTTATTACCATTTACTATATTAAGTGTAATGAGAAAAAGAAACATGCTTTATATTTTTTCTAAGGTTAGAGGTAGTTGGAACTTGCTTGAAAGAACATACAGGATTATCTGTTGTAAATGTTTTCCAAGTTCGCTTCTCTGCTGCCACCTCGTGTGCACCTTGGGAATAACAGCTCAAATCAGTTCACCTAAAAAAAATATATCAGTTGGGTTATCTATCAAGGTTGAATCCAATGCTATCTAAAAAGAAACTTTTATAACTTGTAAATATAAGGAATTTCTAGTTAGTGCTTGTTCCTTCTTTCTACATTAATTGTAGTGAAAGCAAGAGATATTCTTGGTATCATTTAAATCCTGTGAAGTTGGCTGGAACTTGTTCCATAGAACATACAATAATGGTCTCTGTTACATGTGCTTCTATGCTGACACCTCGTGTGCATCTTGGGAATCATGCCTCATTACTGGTGCAAAGGAATATTTTGGTATACAGCATTGTCTATAAACTTTGATTCTAATTTGCAGTTTCTTTAAAGATTTTATGTATCCTTAGTGGTTTGTTTTCTGAAAATCTCTAGGTTCATCTTGTTTTTCTCTTTTCCTTCCAGCCATGATTTCATAAAGCCTTTCAAAGTGCCCATGACATACGAGGCACTGTGCTAGGAACTCATGTACGTGCTCTCAATGACTTCCATTTCTATGCTTTTTACTTCTGCCTCTTTAACTTCTTTTTTTTCTGTATTTTTCTGAAGCTGTAAATGAGAGAGACAGTCATAAAGACTCCTGCATACACCTGACTGAGTTCCACTCAGAACGCCCACCAGAGAATGAAGCTCTGCCTCCAGGGGCTGATGCTCTGCACCCCTGGGTCATAGCTTTGTTTTGACCAAAGCCACTCTAGCACCTGGGGCAGAGGCCTAGGAGCCATCTCCAACTCCCGGGTTATCTTTGCTCCAATGGTGACTTGGCTGCAGGAGGGGAAGAGAGAGACAGAAAGAAAGAAAAGAGGGAGGGGTGGAGAAGCAGATGTGTCTTCTCCTGTGTGCCCGGGCCGGGAATCGAACCTGGGATCTGCACGCGAGGCCGACCTTCTACAACTGAGCCAACCAGCCAAGGCTTACCTTCTTTTATATACATCTACTTCATATATTGTAAAATAGGATGTGCTTTGATTTGAAAAGAATGTTGAATTTTAACAGCTTTTGAATTATAAAAATGTATTCTTATTGCAGAAGTGCAAGAAAAATGAATTCAAAAGCAATCACAACAAATTTTTATACAGATATATCTACAGTTAATATTAGGAAATTTTCTTTCCATATTCTTTGTGTACCTCTTATATTTCTCTATGTATATATACTCAGGTACATTGGGTGTGTGTTCATCTGTGTGCATAGATGTGAATTGCACATGAGCATATCTCTCTGTGTCCACAGTGTCTGTTATTTTTGGATATCTGTGTATGTATGCAAATGACTATTTATTCATTCATTCAGGAAACATTAATTGTATTTCTATTATGTGCCAGGCACAGTGCTCAACATTGGTTGCCTATAATGAATGAGTCAGACTCACTTTCTGTCTTTATGAATACTACACTGTCATGGCATAGACAGAAAAATATATATATACATGAATAAAATAATCGTAAGTTTAATGAGCAGTGAATTTGGTAGTGCAATATCTTTGGTGTCATTTATGACTTATTGTGGCAAGGTTCAGTATATCAGTTTATCAGAAGGCCAATCTGAGACATAAGTCTCGGTATTTCAGCAATGCGTGTTCTCAGATATAAAACTGAGGAAATATAGAAGTTTTGAAACAAAGACCCTGGGAGGTGTTCTGTGAGTAAAAGAACCCAGCTTGTATGTGGTGACCAATGCTCAGATAAATTCTGATGTACAAAGCATAGGAGGTCTCTCAGTTTGGACTACTGGCAAGACACAAGAGAAAGTGCATATTAGGAAAGGGGTCACTTTGTGCTAAGCAAATAGAAATAGTGATTATGCCCCTGAAATCCAAGAGTAAAGAGAATTCCTTGGGTGCTTTCACCACAGCAGATTAGATAATCATTATATTTTTAATTACCTCTGGTTTTCTCTAGTAAATTTTTCCCCAAAATACAATGGCTTGCTCTCACCAGAGAGCTCAGAAGTTAAAGCATCACACCCATACATTAACGTCATAGGTTTCCTCCTGGGTCAAGGTATATACAGAAACACATTGATGTTTCTGACTCTCTCTCTGTCTTTTTCACCATTTATGTTGCTTCTAAAATAAATAAATAAATAAAATAAAAAATGAAAATGGCTTTTTTATTGTTGTTTTTGTAGCTTAAATTGCATTGAAGAATGAATTATATTTTTCAAAATCTCACCCCAAGAGGAAATAAATGGTAATGTTTTAAAGTACCATATTTCCTCATGTGTAAGAAGCCTCCCTCTATAAAACACACCTTAATTTTGTGAGGAAATGATAACAAATTCCAATAAATGGGAAATACAGGTAAAAATTACTACAACCACTGTAAAAGACTCACCGAATTTTCTAACCCCACATTTTTCAAAAAAGATGAGTCTACTTCGTGTATTGTAAAATAGAATGTGCTTTGATTTGACAACTATGTTGAATTTTAACAGCTTATTTGTTATAAAAAAAGTATTCTTATAGGAGAAGTGCAAGAAAAATGATCTCAGAAAGAACAACAAAAATTTTTCGTACAGATATATCTACTGCTAATATTAGGATATTTTTTTCCATATTCTTTGTGTACGTATTATATTTCTGTATGTATATATACTCAGTTACATTGGGTGAGTGTACATCTGTGTGCATAAATGTGCATTGCAAATGAGCATATCTCTCTGTGTCAACAGTTTCTGTGATTTGTGGATATCTGTGTACATATGCAAATGACTATTTATTCATTCAATCAGAAACCACTTATTGTATTTGATTAATTTCCAGGGAATGTGCTTGACACTGGTTGCCTATAGTGAATGAGACAGTCTCACTTTCTGTCTTTATAAATACTAGAATGTAATGGGGTAAACAAAAAGAGAAAAATATACATAAATAAAATAAACGTAAGTTTACAAAGCACTTAATATGGTAGTGCAATACCTTTGGTGTCAGTTATGATTTATTATGGTGAGCTTCAGTATATCAGTTTCTCAGAAGGCAGAGCTGAGACATAAGTTTCCGTTTTTCTGCAATGCGTGTTCTCAGGTATAAAATCGAGAAAATGTAGAAGTAATGAAACAGAGACCCTGGGAGGTGTTCTGTGAGCAAAAGAACCTAGCTTCTATATTGTGACCAATGCTCAGTTAAATTAATGATGTCCAAATCTTAGGAGGTCTCTCAGTCTGGATTGCTGCCACGGCACAGGAGAAAGTGCATGTTAGGAAAGGGGTCACTTTGTGCTAAACAATTAGAAATGGTGATTTTGCCTTTGAATTTCAAGAGCAAATAAAATTCTTCTGGTGTTGGCACCACAACAGACTAGATTATCATTTTCTTTTTTAATTACCTCTGGTTTTCTCTAGTAAATTTATTCATCAAGAGAAAATGGATTGCTCTCACCAGAGAGCTCAGTAGGTAAAGGATCATACCCATACGCTAATATCATAGGTTTGCTCCTGCATCAAGGCACATACAAAAACAGATAGATGTTTCTGACTGTCTGTCTGTCTTTTTCCCCCTTTACTCTGCCTCTAAAATGAATAAATATATAAAAGAAAAAATGAGAATGGCTTTTTTGTTGTTGTTTTTGCATCTTAAGTTGCAAAGAAGAATGAATTATATTTTAAAAATCTCACCTCAAGAGGAAGTAAATGGTAAGTTTGTAAAGAACCATATTTCCCCATGTATAAGAAGCTTCCCTGTATAAGACGCACCTTATTTGGGGGCTCAAATTTTGACTAAATTATAGAAAATGCGAATAAACCAGAAATGCAAGTAAAAAATTCTACAACCACTGTATAAGACGCACCCAGTTTTCTAACCCCACATTTTTCACAAAAGATGAGTCTCATTCATTGGAAATCATGATATACACCCACCAAAGGTCTCTGTGAACATTTCTTTTTTTCTTTTTTTTTCCCCAGAGACAAGGAGAGTGTCAGAGAGGGATAGATAGGGACAAAAAGACAGAGAGAGTGTTCTTATTATGTGCCAGGTCACAGATCAATCATCAATTTTTAGTTATGACCCCTTATTTGTTCATTGACTCCTGTCTCATATGTGCCTTGACCAGGGGGCTATATCTCAGAGAGTGACCACTTGCTATAGACAGCGACCTTGGTCTCAAGATGGTGAGCTTTGCTCAAACCACATGAGCCCACGCTCAAGATGGCACCCTTGGGATCTCAAACCTGAGTCCACCACATTCCAGTCAATTGCTCTAACCACTGCACCATCGCCTGCTCAGGCTGTGAACATTTTTTCCTTTATTTTCCTTGGATTTTATTAATATGCTGCTTATTAGTATGGGTGGAAAAGCTGTGCGTTTTAAATTTTTCTTACCCTAAAAAAAATTCATCACTACATTTTTCTATAGGTTTTCTTAGGTATTTTTTATTTCCATTAATTTTAAGGTATTTTGCAACTTGAATTGTGATTAGGAGCGGAAAGAGGTTATTTAGGAGTTAATTTTCTTACCTTCAAAAAAGGGATTTTTAGTTAATTTGTAATACTGTTAACTATATTAAGTGTGAGGACAACAAGAAACATGCTTTATATCATTCTAAGGTTAGAGGTAGTAGAAATTTGCTTGAAAGATCATACAGTATTATCTGTGGTAAATGTTTTCTAAGTGCATTTCTCTCCTGCCAGCTCGTGTGCACCTTGGGAATAACAGCTCACATCAGTTCATCTAGATATATATATCAGATGGGTGTTGTGCGTTATCTATCAATGTTGAATCCAAGGCTATCTATAAGAAAGTTATATAACTTGTAAATATAAAAAAATTCTAGTTACAGCTAACTACTTCTTTCAACGTTAATTTTTGTGAAAAAAAGAATTATTCTTGCTTTCATTTCAATCCTTTGATTTTGGCTGGAACGTGCTCCATAGCACATACAATAATGGTCTCTGTTACATGTGCTTCTCTGCTGCCACCTCGTGTGCATCTTGGAAATGAAGCCTCGGTACAGATCCAAAGAAATAGTTTGGAACAGAGCATTTTCTATAAACGTTGATTCCAATTTGCCGTTTCTGTAAAGGTTTTGTGTATCCTTAGTGGTTTGTTTTCTGAAAATCCCACGGTTCAACTTTTTTTCTTCTTTACTTCCAGCCATACTTTCATAAAGCCTTTGACAGTGCCAATCATATACGAGGCATTGTGCTAGGAATTCATGTCCGTGCACTCAATGACTTCCCATTCTACTCTCTTAACTTCTGACTTTTGAACTTCTTTTCCATAAATCAACTTCGTGTATTGTAAAATAGGATATGCTTTGATTTGACAAGTATGTTAAATTTTAACAGCTTTTTTATTATAAAATTTTTTTTATAACAGAAGTGCAATAAAAATGATCTCAAAAACAACAACAACAAATTTTCATATAAATATATCTACTCTTAATATTAGGACATTTTTTTCCATATTCTTTGTGTACGTATTATATTTCTGTATGTATATATACTCAGGTACATTGGGTGTGTGTACATCTGTGTGCATAATAGTGTATTGCACATGAGTATATCTCTCTGTTTCAAAAGTGTCTGTGATTTGTGGATATCTGTGTACATATGCAAATGACTATTTACTCGTTCATTCAGGAAACACTTATTGTATTTGATTAATTGCCAGGGACTGTTCTTGGAAATGGTTGCCTATAGTGAATGAGACAATCTCATTTTCTGTCTTTATAAATACTACACTGTAAAGGGGTACACGCAAAGAGAAATATATACATTAATAAAATAAACATAAGTTTAACAAACACTTAATTTGTTAGTGCAGTATCTTTGGTGTCTGTTATGATTTATTGTGGTGAGCTTCAGTATATCAGTTTCTCAGAAGGCAGAGCTGAGACATAAGTTTCCGTTTTTCTGCAATGCATGTTCTCAGGTATAAAACAGAGAAAATATAAAAGTAATGAAACAAAGACCCTATGAGGTGTTCTGTGAGCAAAAGAACCTAGATTTTATGTAGTGACCAATGCTCAGTTAAATTAATGATGTCCAAAGCTTTGGAGGTCTCTCAGGCTGGATTGCTGCAATGGCACAAGAGAAAGTGCATGTTAGGAAAGGGGTCACTTTGTGCTAAATAATTAGAAATACTGATTATGCCCTTGAATTTCAAGAGCAAATAAAAGTATTCTGGTGTTGGCACCACAACAGAGAAGATAATCATTTTATTTTTAAATACCTCTGGTTTTATCTAATAAATTTTATCACCAAAAGAAAATGGCTGACTCTCACCAGACAGCTCAGTAGTAAAAGCATCACACCCATACCCTAATATCATAGATTTGCTCTTGCATCAAGGCACATACAAAAACAGATTGATGTTTCTGACTGTCTGTCTGTCTTTTTCCCCCTTTATCCTGCCTCTAAGATGAATAAATATATAAAAGAAAAAATGAGAATGCCTTTTTTGTTGTTGTTTTTGCAGCTTAAATTGCAGAGAAGAATGCATTATGTTTTACAAAATCTCACCCCAAGAGGGAATAAATGGTAAGGTTGTAAAGAACCATATTTCCCCATGTATAAGAAGCTTCCCTGTATAAGGTGCAAGATATTTGGGGGTCTCAAAGTTTGAGTAAATGATAGTAAATGCGAATAAATGAGAAATTCAAGTAAAAAATTCTGTAACCAATGTATAAGACAAACCCAGCTTTCTAACGCCACATTTTTCAAAAAAGATTAGTCTTATTCATGAGAAAATATGATATACACCCACCAAAGGTCTCTGTGAAAATTTCTTTTTTTCTTTTTTTTTCCAGAATGGGAGAGAGTCAGAGATAAGGATACATAGGGACAGACAGACCGAGAGATTGTTCTTATTATGTGCCAGTTCACAGATCAATCATCAGTTTGTCGTTGTGACCCCTTATTTGTTCATTTGCTCCTGTCTCATATGGCTCTTGACCATAGGGCTATATCTCATAGACTGACCTATTGCTCTAGACAGCGACACTGGGCTCATGATGGTGAGCTTTGCTAAAACCACATGAGCCCACGCTCAATATAACACACTTGGGATCTCAAACCTGAGTCCACCACATTCCAGTCAATTGTTCTAACCCTGCAGCATCGCTTGCTCAAGCTGTGAACATTTTTTCTTTTACTTTCTCTGGATTTTATTTAGTATCCTGGTTATTAGTACGGGTGAAAGGCTGTGTGTTTTAAGGTTTTCTTGCCCTAAAATATATTCAAGACTACATTTTTCTATAGGTTTCCTTATGTAGTTTTTATTTCCATTAATTTTAAGGTATTTTTTAACTTGACTTGTGATTTTGAGCAGAAAGAAGTTATTTAGGAGTTGATTTTCTTACCTTCAAAAAAGAGATTTTTAGTTAATTTGTATTACTGTTTACTATATTAATTGTGAGGACAAAAGAAACATCCTTTATATCATTTCTAAGGTTAAAGGTAGTAGAAACTTGCTTGAGAGAACATAGAGGATTATCTGTGGTAAAAGTTTTTTAAGTGTGCTTCCCTGCTGCCACCTCCTGTGCATCTTGGGAATAACAGCTCAGATAAATTCATCAGGATAAATATATCAGTTGGTTGTTGTGCGTTTTCTATCAATGTTGAATCCAAGGCTATCTATAAGAAAGTTTTATAAACTGTATCTCTAAGGAATTTCTAGTTACAGCTACTACTTCTTTCAACGTTAATTGTCGTGAAAGCAAGAATTATTCTTGGTATTATTTCAATCCTCTGATTTTTTCTGGAACTTGCTCCATAGCACATACAATAATGGTCTTCATCACATGGGCTTCTTTGCTGCTACCTCGTGGGCTTCTTGGGAATCAAACCTCAGTACAGGTCCAAAGGAATTTTTTGATAGAGAGCATTTTGTATAAACGTTGATTCCAATTTGCCATTTCTGTAAAGGTTTTGTGTATCCTTAGTGGTTTGTTTTTTAAAAATCTCTTGGTTCCACATATTTTTCTTCTTTACTTCCAGCCATGCTTTTGAAAAGCCTTTGATAGTGTCCATCATATACCAGGCGGTGTGCTAGGAATTAATATCCATGCACTCAATGACTTCCCATACTACTCTCTTAACTTCTGTCTTTTGAACTTCTTTTACATAAATCAACTTTGTGTATTGTAAAATAGGATGTTCTTTGATTTGACATCCATGTTGAATTTTAACAGCTTTTTTATTATGAAAAATGTATTCTTATAGCAAAAGTGCATGAAAAATGATCTCAAAAACAACAACAACAAATTTTTATACAGATATATCTACTGATAATATTAGGACATTTTCTTTTCATATTCTTTGTGTATGTATTACATTTCTGTATATATATATTCAGGTACATTGGGTGTGTATACATCTGTGTACATAAGTGTGCATTGCACATGAGCATATCTCTCTGTGTCAACAGTGTCTGTCATTTGTGGATATCTGTGTACATATGCAAATGACTATTTATTCATTCATTCAGGAAACACTTATTGTATTTGATTAATTGCCAGGGACTCTGCTCGACACTGGTTGCCTATAGTGAATGAGACAGTCTCATTTTCTGTCTTTATAAACACTACACTGTAATGGGGTACACAGAGAGAAAAAAATATACATAAATAAAATATACATAAGTTTAACAAGCACTTAATTTGCTGGTGCAATATCTTTGTTGTCAGTTATGATTTGTTGTGGTGAGGTTCAGTATATCAGTTTCTCAGAAGGCAGAGCTGAGACATAAGTTTCGGTTTTTCAGCAATGCGTGTTCTAAGGTATGAAACGGAGAAAATATAGAAGTAAAGAAACAAAGACCCTGGGAGGTGTTCTGTGAGGAAAATAACCTAGCTTCTATGTAGTGACCAATGCTCAGTTAAATTAATGATGTGCAAATCTTAGGAGGTAACTCAGTCTCGATTGCTGCCACGGCACAAGAGAAAGTGCATGTTAGGAAAGGGGTCACTTTGTGCTAAACAATTATGCCCTTGAAATTCAAGAGCAAATAAAAGTCTTCTGGTGTTGGCACCACAACAAACTAGATTATCATTTTATTTTTTAATGACTTCTGGTTTTCTCTAGTAAATTTATTCACCAAAAGAAAATGACTTACTCTCACCAGAGAGTTCAGTAGTTAAAGCATCTCACCCATATGTTAATATCATAGGTTTGCTCCTGCATCAAGGCACATACAAACCAGATTGATGCTTCTGATTGTCTGTCTGTCTTTCTCCCCCTTTATTCTGCCTCTAACATGAATAAATATATAAAAGAAAAAATGAGAATGCCTTTTTTGTTGTTGTTTTTGCAGCTTAAATTGCAAAGAAGAATGAATTTTTTTTTCAAAATCTCACCCCAAGAGGGAATGAATGATAAGTTTGTAAAGCACCATATTTCCCCATGTAAAAGAAGCTGCCCTCTATAAGACAAACCTTATTTGGGGGACTCTGAGTTTGAGTAAATGGCAGCAAATGCAAATAAATGAGAAATGCAAGTAAAAAATTTTACATTCACTGTATAAGACTCACCCAGTTTTCTACAACACATTTTCAAAAAAGATAAGTCTCATTCATCGGAAAATATGATATACACCCACCAAATATCTCTGTGATCATATCTTTTTTTCTTTCCAGAGACAGGGAGAGAGTCATAGAGAGAGATAGATAGGGACAGACAGTCAGAGAGAGAGTTATTGTTATTTGTCAGGTCACAGATCAATCATTAGTTTTTCGTTGTGACCTCTTTTTTGTTCGTTGACTCCTGTCTCATATGTGCCTTGACTAGGGGCCTATATCTCATAAAGTGACCGCTTGCTCTAGACAGCGACATTGGGTTCAAGATGATGACCTTTGCTCACACCACATGATCCCACGCTAAAGATGGCACCCTTCGGATCTCAAACCTGAGTCCACCAAATTCCAATCAATTGCTCTAACCACTGCTCCATCGCCTGCTCACGCTGTGAACATTTTTTCTTTTACTGTCTCTAAAATTTATTTATATGCTGGTTATTAGTACGGGTGGAAAGGCTGTGTGTTTTAAGGTTTTCTTGCCCTAAAATAGATTCAAGACTACATTTTTCTATAGGTTTCCTTATGTAGATTTTATTTCCATTAATTTTAAGATATTAGGAACTTGAATTGAGATTTTGATTTGAAAGAGGTTATTTAGGAGTTAATTTTCTTACCTTCAAAAAAAGGGATTTTTTGTTAATTTGTATTACTGTTTACTACATTAAGTGTGAGAACAACAAGAATCATGCTTTATATCATTTCTAAGGTTAGAGGTAGTAGAAACTTGCTTGAAAGAACATACAGGATTATCTGTGGTAAATGTTTTCCAAGTGCACTTCCCGGCTGCCACCTCATATGCACCTTGGGAATAACAGCTCTGATCAGTTCATCTGGATAAATACATCAGTTGGGTGTTGTGCGTTTTCTATCAATGTTGAATCCAAGGCTATCTATAAGAAAGTTTTATAACCTGTATCTCTAAGGAATTTCTAGTTACAGCTACTACTTCTTTCAACATTAATTGTCGTGAAAGCAAGAATTATTCTTGGTATCATTTCAATCCTTTGATTTTGGCTGGAACTTGCTCCATAGCACATACAATAATGATCTCTGTTACATGTGCTTCTCTGCTTCCACCTCGTATGCATCTTGGGAATCAAGCCTCCATACAGGTCCAAAGGAATAGTTTGGTACAGAGCATTTTCTATAAATGTTGATTCCAATTTGCCGTTTCTGTAAAGGTTTTATGTATCCTTAGTGATTTGTTTTCTCAAAATTTCTGGGTTCAAATTATTTTTCTTCTTTACTTCCAGCCATGCTTTCATAAAGCCTTTGAAAGTGCCAATCATATACCAGGCACTGTGCTAGGAACCTACTTGCGTGCACTCAATGACTTCCCATTCTACACTGTTAACTTCTGTCTTTTAAACTTCTTTTAAATAAATCAAATTCATGTATATTTTATAATAGGATGTGCTTTGATTTTACAAGTATGTTTAATTTTACAGCTTTTTTTAAAAAAATTAATATTCTTATAGCAGAAGTGCAAAAAAATGATCTCAAGGAAAATGACAACAATTTTCATACAGATATGTCTAATGTTAATATTAGGACATTTTTTTTCATATTCTTTGTGTACATATTATATTTCTGTATGTATATATACTCAGGTACATTGGCTGTGTGTACATTTGTGTGCATAAATGTGCATTGCACATGAGCATATCTTTCTGTGTCAACAGTGTCTGTCGTTTTTGGATATCTGTGTACATATGCAAATGACTATTTATTTGTTCATTCAGGAAATACTTATTGTATTCAATTAATTCCCAAGAACTGTGCTCAACACTGGTTGCTTATAGTGAAAGAGACAGTCTCATTTTCTGTCTTTATAAATACTAAACTGTAATGGGGTAGACAGAAAGAAAAAAATATACATAAATAAAATACACATAAGTTTAACAAGCACTTAACTTTGTAGTGCAATATCTTTGGTGTCAGTTATGATTTATTGTGGTGAGGTCCAGTATATCAGTTTCTCAGAAGGCAGAGCTGAGACATAAGTCTCGGTTTTTTAGGAAATGCATGTCCTCAGGTACAAAACAAAGAAAATATAGAAGTAATGAAACAAAGACCCTGGGATGTGTTCTGTGAGCAAAAGAACCTAGCTGCTATGTAATGACCAATGCTCAGTTAAGTTAATGACGTCCAAAGATTAGGAAGTCTCTCAGTCTGGATTGCTGCCATGGCACAAGAGAAAGTGCATGTTAGGAAAGGGGTCACTTTGTGCTAAACAATTAGAAATACTGATTATGCCCTTGAATTTCAAGAGCAAATAAAAGTATTCTAGTGTTGGCACCACAACAGATTAGATTATCATTTTATTTTTTAATGATCTCTGGTTTTCTCTAGTAAATTTTTTCACAAAAGACAATGGCTGGCTGTCACCAGAGAGCTCAGTAGTTAAAGCCTCACACCCATACGCTAATATCATAGGTTTGCTCCTGCGTCAAGGCACATACAAAAACAGATTGATGTTTCTGACTGTCTGTCTGTCTTTTCCCCGCTTTATCCTTCCTCTAACATGAATAAATATATAAATGAAAAAATGAGAATGGCTTTTTTGTTGTTGTTTTTGCAGTTTAAATTGCATAGTAGAATGAATTATGTTTTACAAAATCTCACCCCAAGAGAAAATAAATGTTAACCTTGTAAAGTACCATGTTTCCGCATGTGTAGGAAGCTTCCCGGTATAAGACGTAACTTATTTGGGGGCTGAAGGTTTCAGTAAATGATAGCAAATGCAAATAAAAGAGAAATGCAAGTAAAATATTTTACAACCACTGTATAAGACGCAGCCAGTTTTCTAACCCCACATTTTTCAAAAAAGATGAGTTTATTCATGAGAAAATATGATTTACACCCACCAAATATCTCTGTGAACATTTTTTCTTTTATTTTTTTTCAGAGACAGGGAGAGAGTCTGAGAGAGGGATAGATAGGGATAGACAGACAGAGAGAGAGTTCTCGTTATGTGCAAGGTCTCAGATTAATCATCAGTTTTTTTATTGTGAACCCTTACTTGTTCAATGTCTTCTGTCTCATATGTGCATTGACCAGGGGACTATATCTCAAGGAGTGACCGCTTGCGCTAGACAGCGACATTGGGCTCAAGATGGTGAGATTTGCTCAAACCACATAAACCAATGCTCAAGATGGCACCATTGGTATCTCAAACCTGAGTCCACCACATTTTGGGCAATTGCTCTATCCACTGCATCATCGCCTGCTCACGCTGTGAACATTTTTTATTTTACTTTCTCTGGATGTTATATAGTATCCTGGTTCTTAATACGGGTGGAAAGGCCCTTTGTTTTAAGGTTTTCTTGCCCTAAATTCCATTCATCACTACAGTTTTCCATAGGTTTCCTTATGTAAGTTTTGTTTCCATTAATTTTAAGGTATTTTGCAACTTGAATTGTGATTTGAGCGGAAAGTGTTTATTTAAAAGTTAATTTCCTTACCTTCAAAAAAAAGATTTTAAGTTAATTTGTATTACTGTTTACTATGTTAAGTGTGAGGACAACAAGGAATATGCTTTATATCATTTCTAAGGTTAGAGGTAGTAGAAACTTGCTTGAAAGTACATACTGGATTATCTGTGGTAAATGTTCTCCATGTGCGCTTCCCTGCTGCCACCTCGTGTGCACCTTGGAATAACAGCTCAGATCAGTTCATCCGGATAAATATATCAGTTGTGTGTTGTGCGTTATCTATCAATGTTTAATCCAAGGCTATCTATAAGAAATAAATATAACTTGTAAATATAATGAATTCTTTGTTACATCTACTACTTCTTTCAATGTTAATTGTCGTGAAAGCAAGAATTATTCTTGGTATCATTTCAATCCTATGATTTTGGCTGGAACTTGATCCATAGCAGGTACAATAATGGTCTCTGTCACATGTGCTTCTCTGTTGCCACCTCGTGGGCATCTTGGGAATCAAGCCTCTGTACAGGTCCAAAGAAATTTTTTAATAGAGAGCATTTTCTATAAACGTTGATTCCAATTTGCCATTTCTGTAAAGGTTTTGTGTATCCTTAGTGGTTTGTTTTTTAAAAAATCTCTCGGTTCAACATATTTTTCATCTTTACTTCCAGCCATGCTTTTATAAAGCCTTTGATAGTGTCCATAATATACCAGGCACTGTGCTAGGAACTCATTTCCGTGCACTCAATGACTTCCCATTCTACTCTTTTAACTTCTGTCTTTTGAACTTCTTTTACATAAAACAACTTCGTGTATTGTAAAATAGGATGTGCTTTGATTTGACAAGTATGTTGAATTTTAACAGCTTTTTTATTATAAAGAAAGTATTCTTATAGCAGAAGTGCAAGAAAAATGATCTCAAAAACAATGACAACATATTTTCATACAGATGTACTTACTGTTAATATTATGACATTTTTTTCCATATTCTTTGTGTACGTATTATATTACTGTATGTATATATACTCAGGTACATTGGGTGTGTGTACATCTGTGTGCATAAGTGTGCATTGCACATGAGCATATCTCTCTGTGTCAACCGTGTCTGTGATTTGTGGATATCTGTGTACATATGCAAATGACTATTTTTTCATTCATTCAGGAAGCACTTATTGTATTTGATTAATAGCCACGGACTGTGCTCGACACTGGTTGCCTATAGTGAATGAGACAGCCTCAATTTCTGTCTTTATAAATACTAAAATGTAATGGGGTAGAGAGAAAGAGAAAAATATACATAAATAAAATAAGCATAAGTTTAACAAGCACATAATTTGGTTGTGCAATATCTTTGGTGTCAGTTATGATTTACTGTGGTGATGTTCAGTACATCAGTTTCTCAGGAGGCAGATCTGAGACATAAGTTTCGGTTTTTCAGCAATGCGTATTCTCCGTTATAAAACGGAGAAAATATATTAGTAATGAAACAAAGACCCTGGGACGTGTTCTGTGAGCAAAATAACCTAGATTATTTGTAATGACCAATACTCAGTTAAATTAATGATGTCCAAAAATTAGGAGGTCTCTCAGTCTGGATTGCTGCCATGGCACAAGAGAAAGTGCATGTTAGGAAAGGGGGAACATTGTGCTAAACAATTAGAAATACTGATGTTTCCTTTGAAATTCTAGAGCAAATAAATGTCTTCTGGTGTTGGCACCACAACAGACAAGATTATTATTTTATTTTTAAAATACCTTTGGTTTTATCTAATAAATTTTATCACCAAAAGAAAATGGCTCTCTCTCACCAGAGAACTCAGAAATTAAAGCATCACACCCATACTGAATATCATAGGTTTGCTCCTGCGTCAAGGCACATAGAATAACAGATTGATGTTTTTGACTGTCTGTCTGTCTTTCCCCCCTTTATCCTGCCTCTAACATGAAAAAATATATAAAAGAAAAAATAAGAATGGCTTTTTTGTTGTTGTTTTTGCAGCTTAAATTGTATAGAAAAATGAATTGTTTTACAAAATCTCATCCCAAGAGGAAATAAATGGTAAGGTTGTAATGTACCATAATTCCCCATGTATAAGAAGCTTCACTATATAAGACACAACTTATTTTGGGGGCTCAAAGTTTGAGTAAATGATAGCAAAAGCAAATAAATGGGAAATGCAAGTAAAAAATTCTACAACCACTGTATAAGACGCACCCAGTTCTGTAACTCCACATTTTTCAAAAAAGATGAGTCTTATTCATGGGAAAATATGATACATACCCACCAACTGTCTCTGTGAACATTTATTTTTTTTTCCAGAGACAGGGAGAAAGACAGAGAGGAATAGATAGAGATAGACAGACAGAGAAAGAGTTCTTATAATGTTCCAGGTCTCAGATCAATCATCAGTTTTTATTTTTGACCCATTACTTATTATTTGACTCCTGTCTCATATGTGCCTTGAGCAGTGGGCTATATCTCATAGAGTGACTGCTTGCTCTAGACAGCGAACTTGGGCTCAAGATGGTGATCTTTGCTCAAACCACTTGAGCCCACGCTCAAGATGGCACCCTTGGGATCTCAAACCTGAGTCCACCACATTCCAGTCAATTGCTCTAACCATTGAACCATTGCCTGCTCACGCTGTGAACATTTTTTCTTTTACTTCCTCTGGATTTAATTTAGTATCCTAGTTCTTAGTACGGGAGGAAAGGCTCTGTGTTTTACGATTTTCTTGCCCTAATATAGATTCATCACTACATTTTTTACAGATTTCCTTATGTAGTTTTTATTTCCATCAATTTTAAGGTATTTTGCATCTTGAATTGTGATTTTGCACAGAAAGAGGTTATTTAGGAGTTAATTTCCTTACCTTCAAAAAAGGGATTTTTAGTTAGTTTGTATTACTGTTTACTATATTAAGTGTGAGGACAACAAGAAACATGCTTTATATCATTTCTAAGGTTAGAGGTAGTAGAAAATTGCTTGAAAGGACATACAGGATTATCCGTGGTAAATGTATTTTTAGTGTGCTTCCCTGCTGCCACCTCATGTGCACCTTGAGAATAACAGCTCAGATCAGTTCATCTGGATAAATACATCAGTTAGGTGTTGTGCGTTATCTATTAATGTTCAATCCAAGGCTATCTATACGAAAGTTTTATAACTTGTAAATATAAAGAATTTCTCATTACCGCTACTACTTCTTTCTTTTTTTTTTTTAGTGGTTAGAACTAGGGGCTTCTGTAGCATTTTGTTTTTTTTTATGTTTATTTTTATTTTTTTATTAATGTTATTTTTAATGGGACGACATCAATAAATCAGGATACATATATTCAAAGATAACAAGTCTAGGTTATCTTGTCTTTCAATTATGTTGCATACCGATCACCCAAAGTCAGATTGACCTCTGTAACCTTCTACGTAGTTTTCTTTGTGCCCCTCCCCCTCCCCATTTTTCTCTCTCTTTCTCTCCTCCCCCATAACCACCACACTCTTATCAATTTCTGTTAGTTTCACTTTTATGTCACACCTACGTATGGAATAACACAGTTCCTGTTTTTTTCTGATTTACTTATTTCACTTTGTATAATGTTATTAAGATCCCACCATTTTGCTGTAAATGATCCGATGTCATCATTTCTTCTGGCTGAGTAGTATTCCATAGTGTATGTGTGCCACATCATCTTTATCCAGTCATCTATTGACGGGCATTTTGGTTTTCTCCATGTCCTGGCCACTGTGAACAATGCATCAATGAACATGGGGCTAAGAACATACAATGGAGAAAAGAAAACCTCTTCAATAAATGGTGCTCAGAAAACTGGAAAGCCACATGCAAAAGAATGAAACTGGAATACAATTTGTCCCCTTGTATTAAAATAAACTCAAAATGGCTCAAAGAGGTAAACATAATTCATGAAACAATAAAGTAAATAAAAGAAGACATAGGTACTAATCTCATGGACCTGGGTTTTAAAGAGCATTTTATGAATTTGACTCCAATGGCAAGAAAAGTGAAGGCAAATATTAATGAATGGGACTGCATCAGACTAAGAAGTTTTTGCTCAGCAAGAGAAACTGATAACAAAATAAACAGAAAGCCAACTAAATGGGAAATGATATTTTCAAACAACAGCTCAGATAAGGGCCTAATATCCAAATATATACAAAGAACTCATAAAACTCAGCAAAAAACAAACAATGCAATAAAAAAATGAGAAGAGGACATGAACAGACACTTCTCCCAGGTGAAAGTACAAATGGCCAACAGATATATGAAAAGTTGCTCATCTTCTTTAGTTATTAGAGAAATGCAAATCAAAACTGAAATGAGATACCACCTCACACCTGTTAGATTAACTATTATTAACAAGACAGGTAATAGCAAATGTTGGAGAGACTGTGGAGAAAAAGAAACCCTCATACACTGTTGGTGGGAATGTAAAGTAGTACAACCATTATGGAAGAAAGTATGGTGGTTCCTCAAAAAACTGAAAATAGAACTACCTTATGACCCAGCAATCCCTCTACTGGGTATATACACCAAAAACTCAGAAACATTGATACGTAAAGACACATACTACATCTTTCAACGTTAATTGTTGGAAAAGCAAGAAGTATTCTTGCTATCATTTCAATCTTTTGATTTTGGTCGGAACTTGCTCCATAACACATACAATAATAATCTCTGTTATATGTGCTTCTCTGCTGCTACCTCGTGTGCATCTTGGGAATTAAGCCTCAGTACAGGTCCAAAGGCATATTTTGGATCACAGCATTTTCTATAAATGTTGATTCCAATTTGCCGTTTCTGTAAAGTTTTTGAGTATCTTTAGTGGTTTGTTTTCTAAAAATCTCTCGGTTCAACTTATTTTTCTTCTTTACTTCCAGCCATGTTTTTATAAAGTCTGTGAAAATGCCCATCATATACCAGGCACTGTGCTAGAAACTCTTGTCCCTGCACTCAATGACTTCCCATTCTACTCTTTTAACTACTCTCTTTTGAACTTCTTTTACATAAATCAACTTCGTGTATTGTAAAATAGGATGTGCGTTGATGTGACAAGAATGTTGAATTTTAACAGCTTTTTTATTATAAAAAATTATTTATGAAGCAGAAGTGCAAGAAAAATGATCTCAAAAACAACACATTTTCATACAGATATATCTTCTGTTAATATTAGGACATTTTTTTCCATATTCTTTGGTTATGTGTTATATTTCTGTATGAATATATACTCAGGTACATTGGTGTATGTAAAACTGTGTGCATAAATGAGCATTGCACATGAGCATAACTCTCTGTGTCAACAGTGTCTGTCATTTGTGGATATCTGTATACATATGCAAATGATTATTTATTCGTTCATTCAGGAAACATTTATTGTATTTGATTAATTGCAAGAAAATGTGCTCCACACTGGTTGCCTATACTGAATGAGACAGACTCACTTTCTGTCTTTATAAATACTACAATTTAATGGAGTATACTGAAAAAAGAAAAATATACATAAATAAATTAAACATAAGTTTAACAAGCACTTAATTTGGTAGTGCAATATCTTTGGTGTCATTTATGATTTATTGTGGTGAGGTTCAGTATATCAGTTTCTCAGAAGGCAGAGCTGAGACATAAGTTTCGGGTTTTCAGCAATGCGTGTTCTCAGGTATAAAATGGAGAAAATATAAAAGTAATGAAACAAAGACCCTGGAAGGTGTTCTGTGAGCAAAAGAACCTAGCTTCTATATAATGTCCAATGCTCAGTTAAATTAATGATGTCCAAAGCTTAGGAGGTCTCTCAGTCTGGATTGCTGCCACGGCACAAGAGAAAGTGCATGTTAGGAAAGGGGGAACATTGTGCTAAACAATTAGAAATACTGATTATGTTCTTGAATTTCAAGAGCAAATAAATGTTTTCTGGTGTTGGTACCACAACAGAGTAGATTATCATTTTATTTTTTAATTACTTCTGGTTTTCTCTAGTAAATTTTTTCACCAAAAGACAATGGCTTGCTCTCAGCAGACAGCTCAGTAGTTAAAGCCTCACACCCATAAGCTAATATCATAGGTTTGCTCTTGCGTCAAAGCACAAACAAAAACAGATTGATGTTTCTGAATGTCTGTCTGTCTTTTCCCCCCTTTATCCCGAATCTAACATGAATACATATATAAAAGAAAAAATCACAATGGCTTTTCTGTTGTTGTTTCTGCTGCTTCAATTGCATACAATAATGAGTTATGTTTTACAAAATCTCACCCCAAGAGGAAATAAATGTTAAGGTTGTAAAGTATCATATTTCTCCATGTATAAGAATCTTCCCTGTATAAGACGCACCTTATTTGGGGGGCTCAAAGTTTGAGTAAATGATAGTAAAAACAAATAAATGAGAAATGCAAGTAAAAAATTCTACAACCACTGTATAAGACGCACCCAGTTCTGTAACTCCACATTTTTCAAAAAAGGTGAGTCTTATTCATGGGAAATTATTATATGTACCCACCAAATGTCTCTGTGAACATTAACTTTTGTGTCCAGAGAGAGGGAGACAGTCAGAGAGTGGGACAGATAAAGACAGACAGAGAGAGAGTTCTTATTATGTGCCAGGTCTCAGATCAATCATCAGTTTTTCGTTGTGACCGCTTATTTGTTCATTGACTCCTGTCTCATATGTACCTTGACCAGGGGGCTATATCTCATAGACTGATCGCTTGCTCTAGACAGCGACCTTGGGCTCAAGATGGTGAATTTGCTCAAACCACATGAGCCCATGCTCAAGATGGCACCCTTGGGATCTCAAAACTGAGTCCACTACATTTCAGTCAATTGCTCTAACCATTGCACCATCGCCTGCTCATCCTGTGAACATTTTTTCTTTTACTTTCTCTGGATTTTATTTAGTATCCTGGTTCTTAGTATGGGTGGAAAAGCTCTGTGTTTTAAGGTTTTCTTTCCCTAAAATAGATTCATCACTACATTTTTCTATAGGTTTCCTTACATATTTTTTATTTCCATTAATTTCAAGGTATTTTGCAACATGAAGTGTGATTTTGAGCGAAAAGAGGTTATTTAGGAGTTAATTTCCTCACCTTCGAAAAAGGGATTTTTTTTTACTTTGTATTACTGCTTACTATATTAAAAGTGAGGACAACAAGAAACATACTTTATATCATTTCTAAGGTTAGAGGTAGTTGAAACTTGCTTGAAAGAACATAGAGGATTATCTTTGGTAAATGTTTCCAAGTGCGCTTCCCTGCTGCCACCTCATATGCACCTTGGGAATAACAGCTCAAATCAGTTCATCTGGATAAATACATCAATTGTGTGTTGTGCGTTATCTATCAATGTTGAATTCAAGGCTATCTATAAGAACGATTTATAACTTGTAAATATAATGAATTTCTCATTACAGCTACCACTTCTTTCAACGTTATTTGTTTTGAAAGCAAGAATTATTCTTGGTATCATTTCAATCCTCTGATTTTGGCTGGAACATTCTCCATAGCACATACAATAATGGTCTCTGTTACATGTGCTTCTCTGCTGCCACGTCGTGTGCATCTTGGGAATCAAGTCTCAGGACAGGTGCAAAGGAATAGTTTGGTACAGAGCATTTTGTATAAACGTTGATTCCAGTTTGCCATTTCTGTAAAGGTTTTGTGTATTTTTAGGGGTTTGTTTTCTTAAAATCTCTCGGTTCAACTTATTTTTCTTCTTTACTTCCAGCCAGGCTTTCATAATGCCTTTCAAACTGCTCATGATATACCAGGCACTGTGCTAGGACCTCATGTGCGTGCACTCCATGACTTCCCATTCTACTCTTTTAACTTCTGTCTTTTGAACTTCTTTTACATAAATCAACTTCATATATTGTAAAATAGTGCGCTTTGATTAGACAAGTATGTTGAATTATAACAGCTTTTTTATTATAAAAAAAGTATTCTTTTAGCAGAAGTGCATGAAAAATGATCTCAAAAACAACAACAACTATTCATACAGATACATCTACTGTTAATATTAGGGCATTTACTTTTCATATTCTTTGTGTACGTATTATATTTCTGTACATATGTATACTCAGGTACATTGGGTTTTTGTACATCTGTTTGCATAAATGTACATTGCACATGAGCATATCTCCCTGTGTCAACAATGTCTGCCATTTTTGAAAATTTGTTTACATATGCAAATGACTATTTATTCGTTCATTCAGGAAACACTTATTGTATTTGATTAATTGCCAGGGAATGTGCTTGACACTGGTTGCCTATAGTGAATGAGACAGACTCACTTTCTGTCTTTATAAATACTACACTCTAATGGGGTAGACAGAAATAGAAAAATATACATAAATAAAATAAACATAAGTTTAACAAGCACTTAATTTGGTAGTGTAATATCTTTGGTGTCAGTTATGATTTATTGTGGTGAGGTTCAGTATATCAGTTTCTCAGAAGGCAGAGCTGAGACATAAGTCTTGGTTTTTCAGCAATGCGTGTTCTGAGGTATAAATCGGAGAAAATATAGAAGTAATGAAACAAAGACCCTGGGAGGTGTTCTGTGAGAAAAAGAACCTAGCTTCTTTTTAATGACAAATGCTTAGTTAAATTAATGATATCCAAAGCTTAGGCGGTCTCTCAGTCTGGATTGCTGCCATGGCACAAGAGAAAGTGCATGTTAGGAAAGGAGGCAGTTTGTGCTAAACAATTAGAAATACTGATTATGCCCTTGAATTTTAAGAGCAAATAAAAGTTTTCTGGTGTTGGTACCACAACAGACTAGATTATCATTTTATTTTTTAATTACTTCTGGTTTACTCTAGTAAAATTTTTATACGAATGACAAATGCTTCCTCTCACCAGAGAGCTCAGTAGTTAAAGCATCACACCCATACACTAATATCATAGGTTTGCTCCTGCGTCAAGGAACATACAAAAACAGATTGATGTTTCTAACTCTCTGTATGTCTTTTGCTCCCTTTATCCCACAACTAACATGAATAAATATATAAAAGAAAAAATGAGAATGGCTTTTTTTGTTGTTGTTTTTGCAGCTTAAATTGCATATAAGAATTAATTATGTTTTACAAAATCTCGAACCAAGAAAAAATAAATGGTAAGGTTGTAAAGGACCATATTTTCCCATGAATAAGAAGCTTCCCTGTATAAAACACACCTTATTTGAGGGACTCAAAGTTTGAGTAAATGGTAGCAAAAGCAAATAAATTAGACATACAAGTAAAAAAGTCTACAACCACTGTATAAGATGCACCCAAGTTTATAATCCCACATTTAAAAAAAAATGAGTCTTATTCATGGAAAAATATGGTATATATCCAACAAATGTCTCTGTGAACATTTTTTTTTTTTCGGAGACTGGGAGAGAGTCAGAGAGGAATAGATAGGGATAGACAGACAGAGAGAGAGTTCTTATTATGTGCCAGGTCTCAGATCAATCATCAGTTTTTATTTTTGACCCATTACTTGTTCATTGACTCCTGTCTCGCATGTGTCTTTACCAGCGGGCTATATATCATAGACTGACCGCTTGTTATAGACAGTTACCTTGGGCTCAAGATGGTGAGTTTTGCTCAAACCACTTGAGCCCATGCTCAAGATGGCACCCTTGGAATCTCAAACCTGAGTCCATCACATTCCAGTCAATTGCTCTAACCACTGCACCATTGTCTGCTCACACTGTAAACATTTTTTCTTTTACTTCCTCTAGATTTTATTTAGTATCCTGGTTCTTAGTACGGATGGAAAGGCTGTGTATTTTAAGGTTTCCTTGCCCTAAGATAGATTCATCACTACATTTTTCTGTAGGTTTTCTTATGTAGTTTTTAGATCCATTAATTTTAAGGTATTTTGCAACTTGAATTGTGATTTTGAGCGGAAAGAAGTTATTAAGGAGTTAATTTCATTACCTTCATAAAAGGGATTTTTAGTTAGTTTGTTTTACTGTTTACTACATTAAGTGTGAGGACAACAAGAAATATGCTTTATATCATTTATAAGGTTAGAGGTAGTAGAAAATTGCTTGAAAAGAGATACAGTATTATCCGTGTTAAATGTTTTCTTAGTGTGCTTTTCTGCTGCCACCTCGTGTGCATCTTGGGAATAACAGCTCAGATCAGTTCATCTGGATAAGTACATCAGTTGGGTGTTGTGCGTTATCTATCAATGATGAATCCAAGGCTATCTATAAGAAAGTTTTATAACTTGTAAATATAAAGAATTTCTCGTTACATCTATTACTTCTTTCTTTCTTTCTTTTTTTTTAGTGGTTAGACCCAGGGGTTTCTGTATCATTTTGTTTTTTTATTTTTATTTTTATTTTCTTTAATTTTATTTCTAATGTGGTGACATCAATAAATCAGGATACATATATTCAAAGATAACAAGTCCAGGTTATCTTGTCTTTCAATTATGTTGCATACACATCACCCAAAGTCAGATTTTTCTCTGTCACCTTCTATCTAGTTTTCTTTGTGCCCCTCCACCTCCCAATTTTCCTCTCTCTTTCCTCCCTCCCCTTAACCACCACATTCTTACCAATATTTCTTAGTTTCATTTTTAAGTCCCATCAACGTATGGAATACTGCAGTTCCAGTTTTTTTTTGATTTCCTTATTTCACTTCGTATAATGTTATCAAAGTCCCACCATTTTGCTGTAAATGATCCGATGTCATCATTTCTTATGGCTGAGTAGTATTCCATAGTGTATATGTGCCACATCATCTTTATCCAGTCATCTATTGATGGGATTTTTGGTTGTTTCCATGTCCTGGACACTGTGAACAATGCTGCAATGAACATGGGGCTAAGAACATACAATGGAGAAAAGAAAGCCTCTTCAATAAATGGTGCTTGGAAAACTGGAAAGCGACATGCAAAAGAATGAAACTGGAATACAGTTTTTCCCCCTGTACTAAAATTAACTCAAAATGGATCAAAATGTAAACATAAGTCCTGAAACAATAAAGTACGTAGAAGAAGACATTGGTACTAAATTCATGGACCTGGGTTTTAAAGAGCATTTTATGAATTTGACTCCAATGGCAAGAGAAGTGAAGGCAAAAATTTATGAATGGGACTATATCAGACTAAGAAGTTTTTGCTCAGCAAGAGAAACTGATAACCAAATAAACAGAAAGCCAACTAAATGGGAAATGATATTTTTAAACAACAGCTCAGATAAGGGCCTCATATCTAAAATATACAAGGAACTCAGAAAACTCAGAAACAAAAAAACAAACAATGCAATAAAAAAATGGGAAGAGGACATGAAGAGACACTTCTCCCAGGACGAAGTACAAATGGCCAACAGATATATGAAAAGATGTTCATCTTCTTTAGTTATTAGAGAAATGAAAATCAAAACTGCAATGAGATACCACCTCACACCTGTTAGATAAACTATTATTAAAAAGACAGGTAATAGCAAAAGTTGGAGAGTCTGTGGAGAAAAAGGAACCCTCATACATTGTTGGTGGAATGTAAAGTAGTACAACCATTATGGAAGAAAGTATGGTGGTTCCTCAAAAAACTGAAAATAGAACTACCTTATGACCCAGCAATCCCTCTACTGGGTATATAAACCAAAAACGCAGAAACATTGATACGTAAAGACACATACTACTTCTTTCAATGTTAACTGTCATGAAAGCAAGAAGTATTCTTGCTATCATTTCAATCATTTGATTTTGGCCAGAACTTGTTCCATTGCACATACAATAATGGTCTCTGTTACATGTGCTTCTCTGCTGCTGCCTCCTGTGCATTTTGGGAATAAAACCTCAGTACAGGTCCAAAGGAATATTTTGGTACAGAGCATATTCTTAAAACTTTGATTCCAATGTGCCGTTTCTGTAAAGGTTTTGTGTATCCTTAGTGGTTTGTTTTCTAAAAATCTCTCGGTTCAACTTATTTTTCTTCTTTTTTTCCCGCCATGATTTCATAAAGCCTGTGAAAGTGCCCATCATATACCAGGCACTGTGCTAGGAACTCATGACCGTGCACTCAATGACTTCCCATTCTACTTTTTTAACTACTCTCTTTTGAACTTCTTTTACATAAATCAACTTCGTGTATTGTAAAATAGGATGTGCGTTGATGTGACAAGAATGTTGAATTTAAATAGCCTTTTTATTATAAAAATGTATTCTTAAAGCAGAAGTGCAAGAAAAATGATCTCAAAACAACAACGCATTTTCATACAAATATATCTTCTGTTAATATTAGGACATTTTCTTTCCATATTCTTTGGTTATGGTTTATATTTCTGTATGTATATATACTCAGGTACATTGGGTGTATGTAAAACTTTGTGCATAAATGAGCATTGCACATGAGCATAGCTCTCTGTGTCAACAGTGTCTGTCATTTGTGAATATCTGTGTACATATGCAAATGATTTTTTATTCCTTCACTCAGGAAACATTTATTGATTTGATTAATTGCCAGGGACTGTGTTCCACACTGGTTGCCTATAGTGAATGAGACAGACTCACTTTCTCTCTTTATAAAAACTACACTTTAATGGAGTATACTGAAAAAGAAAATATACATAAATAAATTAAACATAAGTTTAACAAGCACTTAATTTGGTAGTGCAATCTCTTTGGTGTCATTTATGATTTATTGTGGTGAGGTTCAGTATATCAGTTTCTCAGAAGGCAGAGCTGAGACATAAGTCTCGGTTTTTCAGCAATGGGTATTCTCAGGTATAAAATGGAGAAGACATAGAAGTAATAAAACAAAGACCCTGGGAGGTGTTCTGTGAGCAAAAGAACCTAGCTTCTATATACTGACCAATGCTCAGTTTAATTAATTATGTCCAAAGCTTAGGAGGTCTCTCAGTCTGGATTGCTGCCACAGCACAAGAGAAAGTGCATGTTAGGAAAAGGGTCACTTTGTGCTAAACATTTAGAAATACTGATTATGCCCTTGAATTTCAAGAGCAAATAAAAGTCTTCTGCTGTTGGCACCACAACAGACAAGATAATCATTTTATTTTTAAATACCTCTGGTTTTATCTAATAAATTTTATCACCAAAAGAGAATGGCTGACTCTCACCAGACAGCTCAGTAGTTAAAGCCTCACACCCATACCATAATATCATAGATTTGCTCCTGCATCAAGGCACATACAAAAACAGATTGATGTTTTGACTGTCTGTCTGTCTTTTCCCCCCTTTATCCTGCCTCTAACATGAATAGATATATAAAAGAAAAAATGAGAATGGCTTTTTTGTTGTTCTTTTTGCAGCTTAAATTGTATAGAAGAATGAATTGTTTTACAAAATCTCACCCCAAGAGAAAATAAATGGTAAGGTTGTAAAGTACCATATTTCCCCATGTATAAGAAGCTCCCTGTATAAGATGCACCTTATTTGGGGGGGGCTCAAAGTTTGAGTAAATGATAGCAAAAGCAAATAAACGAGAAATGCAAGTAAAAAATTCTACAACCAGTGTATAAGACGCACCCAGTTTTGTAACCCCACATTTTTCAAAAAAGATGAGTCTTATTCATGAAAAAATATGATATATACCCACAAATGTCTCTGTGAACATTTATTTTGTTTTCCAGAGACAGGGAGAGAGTCAGAGAAGAATGGGTAGGGACAGAGAGAGAGTTCTTATTATGTGCCAGGTCACAGATCAATCATCAGTTTTTATTTTTGACCCCTTACTTGTTCATTGACTCCTGTCTCATATGTGCCTTACCATCGGGCTATATCGCATAGAGTGACTACTTGCTATAGAGAGCTACCTTGGGCTCAAGATGGTGAGCTTTGCTCAAATCACTTGAGCCCAAGCTCAAGATGGCACCCTTGGGATCTCAAACCTGAGTCCACCACATTCCAGTCAATTGCTCTAACCACTGCACCATTGCCCGCTCACGCTGTGAACATTTTTTCTTTTACTTCCTCTGGAATTTATTTAGTAACCTAGTTCTTAGTACGGGTGGAAAGGCTGTGTGTTTTAAGGCTTTCTTGCCCTAATATAGAATCATCACTACATTTTTCTGTAGGTTTCCTTATGTAGTTTTTATTTCCATCAATTTTAAGGTATTTTGCAACTTAAATTGTGATTTTGCGCAGAAAAAGGTTATTTAGGAGTTAATTTCCGTACCTTCAAAAAAGGGATTTTTAGTTAATTTTTATTACTGTTTACTGTATTAAGTGTGAGGACAACAAGAAACATGCTTTATATCATTTATAAGGTTAGAGGTAGTAGAAACTTGCTTGAAAGGACATAAAGGATTATCCATGGTAAATGTATTCCTAGTGTGTTTCCCTGCTGCCACTTCATATGCACCTTAAGAATAACAGCTCAGATCAGTTCATCTAGATAAATACATCAGTTGGTTGTTGTGCGTTATCTATCAATGTTCAATCGAAGGCTATCTATAAGAAAGTTTTATAACTTGTAAATATAAAGAATTTCTCGTTACAGCTACTACTTCTTTCTTTCTTTCTTTCTTTTTTAGTGGTTAGACTCAGGGAATTCTGTAGCATTTTTTTTTTAATGGGGCGACATCAATAAATCAGGATACATATATTCAAAGATAACAAGTCCAGGTTATCTTGTCTTTCAATTATGTTACATACCCATCACCCAAAGTCAGATTGTCCTCTGTCACCTTCTATCTAGTTTCTTTTTTGCCCCTCCCCCTCCCCATTTCCCTCTCTCTTTCCTCCCTCCCCCCGTAACCACCACACTCTTATCAATTTCTCTTAGTTTCACTTTTATGTCCCACCTACCTATGGAATAATGCAGTTCCTGTTTTTTTTCTGATTTACTTATTTCACTTCGTATAATCTTATCAAGATCCCACCATTTTGCTGTAAATGATCCGATGTCATCATTTCTTATGGCTGAGTAGTATTCCATAGTGTATATGTGCCACATCTTCTTTATCCAGTCACCTATTGATGGGCTTTTTGGTTGTATCCATGTCCTGGTCACTGCGAACAATGCTGCAATGAACATGGGGTAAGAACATACAATGGAGAAAAGAAAGCCTCTTCAATAAATGCTGCTCAGAAAACTAGAAAGCCACATGGAAAAGAATGAAACTGGAATACAGTTTGTCCCCCTGTACTAAAATTAACTCAAAATGAATCAAAATGTAAACATAAGTCCTGAAACAATAAAGTACGTAGAAGAAGACATAGGTACTAAATTCATGGACCTGGGTATTAAAGAGCATTTTATGAATTTGACTCCAATGGCAAGAGAAGTGAAGGCAAAAATTAATGAATTGGGACTATATCAGACTAAGAAGTTTTTGCTCAGCAAGAGAAACTGATAACCAAATAAACAGAAAGCCAACTAAATGGGAAATGATATTTTTAAACAACAGCTCAGATAAGGGCCTAATATCTAAAATATACAAGGAACTCAGAAAACTCAGCAACAAACAAACAAACAATGCAATAAAAAATGGGAAGAGGACATGAACAGACACTTCTCCCAGGAGAAAGTACAAATGGCCAACAGATATATGAAAAGATGCTCATCTTCTTTAGTTATTAGAGAAACGGATTTCAAAACTGCAATGAGATACCACCTCACACCTGTTAGATTAACTATTATTAACAAGACAGGTAATAGCAAATGTTGGAGAGGCTGTGGAGAAAAAGGAACCCTCATACACTGTTTGTGGGAATGTAAAGTAGTACAACCATTATGGAAGAAAGTATGGTGGTTCCTCAAAAAACTGAAAATAGAACTACCGTATGACCCAGAAATCCCTCTACTGGGTGTATACCCAAAAACTCAGAAACATTGATACGTAAAGACACATACTACTTCTTTCAATGTTAATTGTCGTGAAAGCAAGAAGTATTCTTGCTATCATTTCAATCATTTGATTTTGGCCAGAACTTGTTCCATAGCACATACAATAATGGTCTCTGTTACATGTGCTTCTCTTCTGCTACCTCGTGTGCATTTTGGGAATCAAGCCTCTGTACAGGTCCAAAGGAATATTTTGGTACAGGGCATTTTTTTAAACGTTGATTCCAATTTGCCGTTTTTGTAAAGGTTTTGTGTATCCTTAGTGGTTTGTTTTCTAAAAATCTCTCGGTTCAACTTATTTTCCTTCTTTACTTCCAGCCATGCTTTTATAAAGCCTGTGAAAGTGCCCATCATATACCAGGCACTGTGCTAGAAACTCTTGTCCCTGCACTCAATGACTTCCCATTCTACTCTTTTAACTACTGTCTTTTGAACTTCTTTTACATAAATCAACTTCGTGTATTGTAAACTAGGATGTGCGTTGATGTGACAAGAATGTTGAATTTTAACAGCTTTTTTATTATAAAAAAGTATTCTTAAAGCAGAAGTGCAAGAAAAATGATCTCAAAACAACAACACATTTTCATACAGATATATCTTCTGTTAATATTAGGACATTTTCTTTCCATATTCTTTGGTTATGGTTTATATTTCTGTATGTATATATACTCAGGTACATTGGGTGTATGTAAAACTTTGTGCATAAATGAGCATTGCACATGAGCATAGCTCTCTGTGTCAACAGTGTCTGTCATTTGTGAATATCTGTGTACATATGCAAATGATTTTTTATTCCTTCACTCAGAAAACATTTATTGTGTTTGATTAATTGCCAGGGACTGTGTTCCACACTGGTTGCCTATATTGAATGAGACAGACTCACTTTCTCTCTTTATAAAAACTACACTTTAATGGAGTATACTGAAAAAGAAAATATACATAAATAAATTAAACATAAGTTTAACAAGCACTTAATTTGGTAGTGCAATCTCTTTGGTGTCATTTATGATTTATTGTGGTGAGGTTCAGTATATCAGTTTCTCAGAAGGCAGAGCTGAGACATAAGTCTCGGTTTTTCAGCAATGGGTATTCTCAGGTATAAAATGGAGAAGACATAGAAGTAATAAAACAAAGACCCTGGGAGGTGTTCTGTGAGCAAAAGAACCTAGTTTTCATGTAGTGACCAATGCTCAATTAAATTAATTATGTCCAAAGCTTAGGAGGTCTCTCAGTCTGGATTGCTGCCACAGCACAAGAGAAAGTGCATGTTAGGAAAAGGGTCACTTTGTGCTAAACAATTAGAAATACTGATTATGCCCTTGAATTTCAAGAGCAAATAAAAGTCTTCTGGTGTTGGCACCACAACAGACAAGATAATCATTTTATTTTTAAATACCTCTGGTTTTATCTAATAAATTTTATCACCAAAAGAGAATGGCTGACTCTCACCAGACAGCTCAGTAGTTAAAGCCTCACACCCATACCATAATATCATAGATTTGCTCCTGCATCAAGGCACATACAAAAACAGATTGATGTTTTGACTGTCTGTCTGTCTTTTCCCCCCTTTATCCTGCATCTAACATGAATAGATATATAAAAGAAAAAATGAGAATGGCTTTTTTGTTGTTCTTTTTGCAGCTTAAATTGTATAGAAGAATGAATTGTTTTACAAAATCTCACCCCAAGAGAAAATAAATGGTAAGGTTGTAAAGTACCATATTTCCCCATGTATAAGAAGCTCCCTGTATAAGATGCACCTTATTTGGGGGGGGGGCTCAAAGTTTGAGTAAATGATAGCAAAAGCAAATAAACGAGAAATGCAAGTAAAAAATTCTACAACCAGTGTATAAGACGCACCCAGTTTTGTAACCCCACATTTTTCAAAAAAGATGAGTCTTATTCATGAAAAAATATGATATATACCCACAAATGTCTCTGTGAACATTTATTTTGTTTTCCATAAACAGGGAGAGAGTCATAGAAGAATGGGTAGGGACAGAGAGAGAGTTCTTATTATGTGCCAGGTCACAGATCAATCATCAGTTTTTATTTTTGACCCCTTACTTGTTCATTGACTCCTGTCTCATATGTGCCTTACCATCGGGCTATATCGCATAGAGTGACTACTTGCTATAGAGAGCTACCTTGGGCTCAAGATGGTGAGCTTTGCTCAAACCACTTGAGCCCACGCTCAAGATGGAACCCTTGGGAAATCAAACCTGAGTCCACCACATTCCAGTCAATTGCTCTAACCACTGCACCATTGCCCGCTCACGCTGTGAACATTTTTTCTTTTACTTCCTCTGGATTTTATTTAGTAACCTGGTTCTAAGTACGGGTGGAAAGGCTGTGTGTTTTAAGGCTTTCTTGCCCTAATATAGATTCATCACTACATTTTTCTGTAGGTTTCCTTATGTAGTTTTTATTTCCATCAATTTTAAGGTATTTTGCAACTTAAATTGTGATTTTGCGCAGAAAAAGGTTATTTAGGAGTTAATTTTCTTACCTTCAAAAAAGGGATTTTTAGTTAATTTTTATTACTGTTTACTGTATTAAGTGTGAGGACAACAAGAAACATGCTTTATATCATTTATAAGGTTAGAGGTAGTAGAAACTTGCTTGAAAGGACATACAGGATTATCCATGGTAAATGTATTCCTAGTGTGTTTCCCTGCTGCCACTTCATATGCACCTTAAGAATAACAGCTCAGATCAGTTCATCTAGATAAATACATCAGTTGGTTGTTGTGCGTTATCTATCAATGTTCAATCGAAGGCTATCTATAAGAAAGTTTTATAACTTGTAAATATAAAGAATTTCTCGTTACAGCTACTACTTCTTTCTTTCTTTCTTTCTTTTTTAGTGGTTAGACCCAGGGAATTCTGTAGCATTTTTTTTTTAATGGGGCGACATCAATAAATCAGGATACATATATTCAAAGATAACAAGTCCAGGTTATCTTGTCTTTCAATTATGTTACATACCCATCACCCAAAGTCAGATTGTCCTCTGTCACCTTCTATCTAGTTTCTTTTTTGCCCCTCCCCCTCCCCATTTCCCTCTCTCTTTCCCCCCTCCCCCCGTAACCACCACACTCTTATCAATTTCTCTTAGTTTCACTTTTATGTCCCACCTACCTATGGAATAATGCAGTTCCTGTTTTTTTCTGATTTACTTATTTCACTTCGTATAATCTTATCAAGATCCCACCATTTTGCTGTAAATGATCCGATGTCATCATTTCTTATGGCTGAGTAGTATTCCATAGTGTATATGTGCCACATCTTCTTTATCCAATCACCTATTGATGGGCTTTTTGGTTGTATCCATGTCCTGGTCACTGCGAACAATGCTGCAATGAACATGGGGTAAGAACATACAATGGAGAAAAGAAAGCCTCTTCAATAAATGGTGCTCAGAAAACTAGAAAGCCACATGGAAAAGAATGAAACTGGAATACAGTTTGTCCCCCTGTACTAAAATTAACTCAAAATGAATCAAAATGTAAACATAAGTCCTGAAACAATAAAGTACGTAGAAGAAGACATAGGTACTAAATTCATGGACCTGGGTTTTAAAGAGCATTTTATGAATTTGACTCCAATGGCAAGAGAAGTGAAGGCAAAAATTAATGAATGGGACTATATCAGACTAAGAAGTTTTTGCTCAGCAAGAGAAACTGATAACCAAATAAACAGAAAGCCAACTAAATGGGAAATGATATTTTTAAACAACAGCTCAGATAAGGGCCTAATATCTAAAATATACAAGGAACTCAGAAAACTCAGCAACAAACAAACAAACAATGCAATAAAAAATGGGAAGAGGACATGAACAGACACTTCTCCCAGGAGAAAGTACAAATGGCCAACAGATATATGAAAAGATGCTCATCTTCTTTAGTTATTAGAGAAACGGATTTCAAAACTGCAATGAGATACCACCTCACACCTGTTAGATTAACTATTATTAACAAGACAGGTAATAGCAAATGTTGGAGAGGCTGTGGAGAAAAAGGAACACTCATACACTGTTTTTGGGAATGTAAAGTAGTACAACCATTATGGAAGAAAGTATGGTGGTTCCTCAAAAAACTGAAAATAGAACTACCTTATGACCCAGAAATCCCTCTACTGGGTGTATACCCAAAAACTCAGAAACATTGATACGTAAAGACACATACTACTTCTTTCAATGTTAATTGTCGTGAAAGCAAGAAGTATTCTTGCTATCATTTCAATCATTTGATTTTGGCCAGAACTTGTTCCATAGCACATACAATAATGGTCTCTGTTACATGTGCTTCTCTTCTGCTACCTCGTGTGCATTTTGGGAACCAAGCCTCAGTACAGGTCCAAAGGAATATTTTGGTACAGAGCATTTTCTTTAAACGTTGATTCCAATTTGCCGTTTCTGTAAAGGTTTTGTGTATCCTTAGTGGTTTGTTTTCTAAAAATCTCTCGTTTCAACTTATTTTTCTTCTTTATTTCCAGCCATGCTTTTATAAAGCCTGTGGAGTGCCCATCATATACCAGGCACTGTGCTAGAAACTCTTGTCCCTGCACTCAATGACTTCCCATTCTACTCTTTTAACTACTGTCTTTTGAACTTCTTTTACATAAATCAACTTCGTATATTGTAAAATAGGATGTGCGTTGATGTGACAGGAATGTGGAATTTTAACAGCTTTTTTATTATAAAAAAGTATTCTTAAAGCAGAAGTGCAAGAAAAATGATCTCAAAACAACAACACATTTTCATACAGATATATCTTCTGTTAATATTAGGACATTTTCTTTCCATATTCTTTGGTTATGGTTTATATTTCTGTATGTATATATACTCAGGTACATTGGGTGTATGTAAAACTTTGTGCATAAATGAGCATTGCACATGAGCATAGCTCTCTGTGTCAACAGTGTCTGTCATTTGTGAATATCTGTGTACATATGCAAATGATTTTTTATTCCTTCACTCAGAAAACATTTATTGTGTTTGATTAATTGCCAGGGACTGTGTTCCACACTGGTTGCCTATAGTGAATGAGACAGACTCACTTTCTCTCTTTATAAAAACTACACTTTAATGGAGTATACTGAAAAATAAAATATACATAAATAAATTAAACATAAGTTTAACAAGCACTTAATTTGGTAGTGCAATATCTTTGGTGTCATTTATGATTTATTGTGGTGAGGTTCAGTATATCAGTTTCTCAGAAGGCAGAGCTGAGACATAAGTCTCGGTTTTTCAGCAATGGGTATTCTCAGGTATAAAATGGAGAAGACATAGAAGTAATAAAACAAAGACCCTGGGAGGTGTTCTGTGAGCAAAAGAACCTAGCTTCTATATACTGACCAATGCTCAGTTTAATTAATTATGTCCAAATCTTAGGAGGTCTCTCAGTCTGGATTGCTGCCACAGCACAAGAGAAAGTGCATGTTAGGAAAAGGGTCACTTTGTGCTAAACATTTAGAAATACTGATTATGCCCTTGAATTTCAAGAGCAAATAAAAGTCTTCTGCTGTTGGCACCACAACAGACAAGATAATCATTTTATTTTTAAATACCTCTGGTTTTATCTAATAAATTTTATCACCAAAAGAGAATGGCTGACTCTCACCAGACAGCTCAGTAGTTAAAGCCTCACACCCATACCATAATATCATAGATTTGCTCCTGCATCAAGGCACATACAAAAACAGATTGATGTTTTGACTGTCTGTCTGTCTTTTCCCCCCTTTATCCTGCCTCTAACATGAATAAATATATAAAAGAAAAAATGAGAATGGCTCTTTTGTTGTTCTTTTTGCAGCTTAAATTGTATAGAAGAATGAATTGTTTTACAAAATCTCACCCCAAGAGAAAATAAATGGTAAGGTTGTAAAGTACCATATTTCCCCATGTATAAGAAGCTCCCTGTATAAGATGCACCTTATTTGGGGGGGGGGCTCAAAGTTTTGGTAAATGATAGCAAAAGCAAATAAGCAAGACATGCAATAAAAAAATTCTAAAACCAGTGTATAAGACGCACCCAGTTTTGTAACCCCACATTTTTCAAAAAAGATAAGTCTTATTCATGAAAAAATATGATATATACCCACAAATGTCTCTGTGAACATTTATTTTGTTTTCCATAAACAGGGAGAGAGTCAGAGAAGAATGGATAGGGACAGAGAGAGAGTTCTTATTATGTTCCAGGTCACAGATCAATCATCAGTTTTTATTTTTGACCCCTTACTTGTTCATTGACTCCTGTCTCATATGTGCCTTACCATTGGGCTATATCGCATAGAGTGACTACTTGCTCTAGAGAGCTACCTTGGGCTCAAGATGGTGAGCTTTGCTCAAACCACTTGAGCCCACGCTCAAGATGGCACCCTTGGGATCTCAAACCTGAGTCCACCACATTCCAGTCAATTGCTCTAACCACTGCACCATTGCCCGCTCACGCTGTGAACATTTTTTCTTTTAATTCCTCTGGAATTTATTTAGTAACCTGGTTCTTAGTATGGGTGGAAAGGCTGTGTGTTTTAAGGTTTTCTTGCCCTAAACTAGAATCATCACTACATTTTTCTGTAGGTTTCCTTATGTAGTTTTTATTTCCATCAATTTTAAGGTATTTTGCAACTTAAATTGTGATTTTGCGCAGAAAAAGGTTATTTAGGAGTTAATTTCCTTACCTTCAAAAAAGGGATTTTTAGTTAATTTTTATTACTGTTTACTGTATTAAGTGTGAGGACAACAAGAAACATGCTTTATATCATTTATAAGGTTAGAGGTAGTAGAAACTTGCTTGAAAGGACATACAGGATTATCCATGGTAAATGTATTCCTAGTGTGTTTACCTGCTGCCACTTCATATGCACCTTAAGAATAACAGCTCAGATCAGTTCATCTAGATAAATACATCAGTTGGTTGTTGTGCGTTATCTATCAATGTTCAATCGAAGGCTATCTATAAGAAAGTTTTATAACTTGTAAATATAAAGAATTTCTCGTTACAGCTACTACTTCTTTCTTTCTTTCTTTCTTTTTTAGTGGTTAGACCCAGGGAATTCTGTAGCATTTTTTTTTAATGGGGCGACATCAATAAATCAGGATACATATATTCAAAGATAACAAGTCCAGGTTATCTTGTCTTTCAATTGTGTTACATACCCATCACCCAAAGTCAGATTGTTCTTTGTCACCTTCTATCTAGTTTCCTTTTTGCCCCTCTCCCTCCCCATTTCCCTCTCTCTTTCCCGCCTCCCCCCTAACCACCACACTCTTAACAATTCCTCTTAGTTTCACTTTTATGTCCCACCTACCTATGGAATAATGGAGTTCCTTTTTTTCTGATTTACTTACTTCACTTCGTATAATGTTATCAAGATCCCACCATTTTGTTGTAAATGATCCACTGTCATCATTTCTTATGGCTGCGTAGTGTTCCATAGTGTATATGTGCCACATCTTCTTTATCCAGTCATCTATTGATGGGCTTTTTGGTTATTTCCATGTCCTGGCCACTGTGAACAATGCTGCAATGAACATGGGGCTAAGAACATACAATGGAGAAAAAAAGCCTCTTTAATATACGGTGCTCGGAAAACTGGAAAGCCACATGGAAAAGAATGAAACTGGAATACAGTTTGTCCCCCTGTACTAAAATTAACTCTAAATGAATCAAAATGAAAACATAATTCCTAAAATAATAAAGTACATAGAAGAAGACATAGGTTCTAAACTCACGGACCTGGGTTATAAAGAGCATTTTATGAATTTGACTCCAATGGCAAGAGAAGTGAAGGCAAAAATTAATGAATGGTACTTCATCAGACTAAGTAGATATTGCGCAGCACGGGAAACTGATAACAAAATAAACAGAAAGCCAACTAAATGGGAAATGATATTTTCAAACAACAGCCCAGATAAGGGCCTAATATCTAAAATATACAAGGAACTCAGAAAACTCAGCAACAAACAAACAAACAATGCAATAAAAAAATGGGAAGAGGACATGAACAGACACTTCTCCCAGGAGAAAGTACAAATGGCCAACAGATATATGAAAAGATGTTCATCTTCTTTAGTTATTAGAGAAATGGAAATCAAAACTGCAATGAGATACCACCTCACACCTGTTAGATTAACTATTATTAACAAGACACGTTATAGCAAATGTTAGAGAGGCTGTGGAGAAAAAGGTACACTCATACACTGTTTGTGGGAACGTAAAATAGTACAACCATTATGGAAGAAAATATGATGATTCTTCAAAAAACTGAAAATAGAACTACCTTATGACCCAGAAATCCCTCTACTGGGTATGTACCCCAAAAACTCAAAAACATTGATACATAAAGACACATACTACTTCTTTCAATGTTAATTGTCGTGAAAGCAAGACGAATTCTTGCTATCATTTCAATCATTTGATTTTGGCCAGAACTTGTTTCATAGCACATACAATAACCGTCTCTGTTACATGTGCTTCTCAACTGCTACCTCGTGTGCATTTTGGGAATCAAGCCACAGTACAGGTCAAAGGAATATTTTGGTACAGAGCATTTTCTTTAAACGTTGATTCCAATGTTCCGTTTCTGTAAAGGTTTTGTGTATCCTTAGTGGTTTGTTTTCTAAAAATCTCTCGGTTCAACTTATTTTCCTTCTTTACTTCCAGCCATGCTTTTATAAAGCCTGTGAAAGTGCCCATCATATACCAGGCACTGTGCTAGAAACTCTTGTCCCTGCACTCAATGACTTCCCATTCTACTCTTTTAACTACTGTCTTTTGAACTTCTTTTACATAAATCAACTTCGTGTATTGTAAACTAGGATGTGCGTTGATGTGACAAGAATGTTGAATTTTAACAGCTTTTTTATTATAAAAAAGTATTCTTAAAGCAGAAGTGCAAGAAAAATGATCTCAAAACAACAACACATTTTCATACAGATATATCTTCTGTTAATATTAGGACATTTTCTTTCCATATTCTTTGGTTATGGTTCATATTTCTGTATTTATATATATTCAGGTACATTGGGTGTATGTAAAACTTTGTGCATAAATGAGCATTGCACATGAGCATAACTCTCTGTGTCAACAGTGTCTGTCATTTGTGGATATCTGTGTACATATGCAAATGATTATTTATTCTTTCATTCAGGAAACATTTATTGTTTTTGATTAATTGCCAGGGACTGTGCTCCACACTGGTTGCCTATAGTGAATGAGACAGACTCACTTTCTGTCTTTATAAAAACTACACTGTAATGGAGTATACTGAAAAAGAAAACATACATAAATAAATTAAACATAAGTTTCACAAGCACTTAATTTGGTAGTGCAATATCTTTGGTGTCAGTTATTGTTTATTGTGGTGAGGTTCAGTATATCAGTTTCTCAGAAGGCAGAGCTGAGACATAAGTCTCTGTTTTTCAGCAATGCGTATTCTCAGGTATAAAATGGAGAAAACATAGAAGTAATGAAACAAAGACCATGGGAGGTGTTCTGTGAGCAAAAGAACCTAGCTTCTATATACTGACCAATGCTCAGTTAAATTAATGATGTCCAAATCTTAGGAGGTCTCTCAGTCTTGATTGCTTCCACAGCACAAGAGAAAGTGCATGTTAGGAAAAGGGTCACTTTGTGCTAAACATTTAGAAATACTGATTATGCCCTTGAATTTCAAGGGCAAATAAATGTCTTCTGGTGTTGGCAACACAACACACTAGTTTATCATTTTATTTTTTAATTACCTGTGGTTTTATCTAGTAAATTTTTTCACCAAACGTAGTGGCTTGCTCTCACCAGAGAGCTCAGTATTAAAAGCATCACACCCATACGCTAATATCATAGGCTTGCTCTTTCGTCACGGTGCATACAAAAACAGATTGATGTTTCTGACTGTCTGTCTGTTATTCCCCCCTTTATCCTGCTTCTAAAATGAATAAATATATTAAAGAAAGAATGAGCATGGCTTTTTTGTTGTTCTTTTTGCAGCTTAAATTGCATAGAATAATGAATTATGTTTTACAAAATCTCACCCCAAGAGGAAATACATGGTAAGCTTTTAAAGTACCATATTTCCCCATGTATAAGAAGCTTCTTTTTATAAGTCGCACCTTATTTGGAGGGGTGGGTTTAATGTTTAAGTAAATGATAGCAAAAGTGAATAATTGAGAAATGCAAGTAAAATATTCTACAATCACTGTATAAGACGCACCCAGTTTTCTAACCCCACATTTTTCAAAAACGATGATTTTATTCATGGGAAAATATGATATATACCCACCAAATATCTCTGTGAACATTTTTTTTTTGTCCAGAGACAGGGAGAGAGTCAGAGAGTGGGATAGATAGGGATAGACAGACAGAGAGAGAGTTCTTATTATGTTCCAGGTCACAGTTCAATCATCAGTTTTTAGTTGTGACCCTTTACTTGTTCATACACTCTTGTCTAATATGTGCCTTGACCAGATGGCTATATTTCATAGAGTGACCGCTTGCTCTAGACAGTGACCTTGGGCTCAAGACTGTGAGCTTTGCTCAAACTTCATGAGCCCACGCTCAATATGGTACCCTTGGGATCTCAAACCTGAGTCCACCACATTCCAGTAACCTGCTCTTACCACTGAACCATCGCCTGCTAATGCTGTGAACATTTTTCTTTTACTTTCTCTGGATTTTAGTTAGTATCCAGGTCCTTAATACGGGTGGAAAGGCTTTGTGTTTTAAGATTTTCTTTCCCTAAAATAGATTCATCACTACATTTTTCCATAGGTTTCCTTATGTAGTTTTTATTTCCATTGATTTTAAGGTATTTTGCAACTTGAATTGTGATTTTGAGCGGAAAGATTTTATTTAGGAGTGTATTTCATTACCTTAAAAAAAGGGATTTTTGCCCTGGCTGGTTGGCTCAGCAGTAGAGCGTCGGCCTAGCGTGCGGAGGACCCGGGTTCGATTCCCGGCCAGGGTACACAGGAGAAGCGCCCATTTGCTTCTCCACCCCTCCACCGCGCTTTCCTCTCTGTCTCTCTCTTCCCCTCCCGCAGCCAAGGCTCCATTGGAGCAAAGATGGCCCGGGCGCTGGGGATGGCTCCTTGGCCTCTGCCCCAGGCGCTAGAGTGGCTCTGGTCGCAACATGGCGACACCCAGGAAGGGCAGAGCATCGCCCCCTGGTGGGCAGAGCATCGCCCCATGGTGGGTGTGCCGGGTGGATCCCGGTCGGGCGCATGCGGGAGTCTGTCTGACTGTCTCTCCCTGTTTCCAGCATCAGAAAAATGAAAAAAAAAAAAAAAAAGGGGATTTTTTGTTAATTTGTATTACCGTTTACTATTTTAAGTGTGAGGACAACAGGAACCATGCTTTATATCATTTCTAAGGTTAGAGGTAATTGAAACTTGCTTTAAAGTAAATACAGGATTGTCTGTGGGAAATCTTTTCCAAGTGTGCTTCTCTCCTGCCACCTCGTGTTCAACTTGGGAATAACAGCTCAGAGCATTCATCTGAAAATACACAGCAATTGGGAGTTGTGCTTTATCTATCAATGTTGAAACCAAGACTATTTAGAAGACACTTTTATAACTTGTAAATATAAGGAATTTCCAGTTACTGTTTGCTACTTGTTTCAATGTTAACTCTAGTGAATGCAATAGACATATTTGATATTATTTCAATCCTCTGAAGTTGGCTGAAACTTGCTGCATAGCACATACAATAATGGTCTATGTTTCATGTGCTTCTCTGCTGCCACCTCGTGTACATCTTGGGAATCACGCTTCAGAACAGATCCAACGGAAAAAAATAGTAGAGAGGATTGTGTAGAAACGTTGATTCCAATTTGCCGGTTCTGTAAATATTTTTGTATTCTTAGTGATTTGATTTCTGGGAATCTATCAGTTCACTTTGTTTTTCTTCTTTCCTTCCAGCAATGCTTTCATAAATCCTTTGAATGTTCCCATCATATACCAGGCACTGTGCTAGGAACTGTATGAGTATTTGGTGCACTCAATATCTTCCCATTCTACTATTTTTACTTCTTAATTTGGACTCCTTTATTTAAATCTTCTTAATGTATTGTGAAATACGATATGGTTTGATTTGAAAAGTATGTTGAATGTCACTGCTTTTTTATTATAAAATCTGTATTTTTATTGCAGAAGTACAAGAAGAAATGAATAGAATACAAAACAACAAATTTCCATCCAGAGATAACTGCTGTTAATATTATGACATTTTCTTTCCATATTCTTAGTGTACCTATTATATTTTTATATCTATATGAACTAAGGTACATTGGGTGTGCATACATCTGTGTGTATAGATGTGCATTGCATATGAGCATATCTCTCTGGGTCCACAGTTTCTATCATTTGTGGATACCTGTGTATATATGCAAATTACTATTTATTCTTTCATTCATTAAACACTTATTGTATTTCTATTACATTCCAGGCACTGTGCTTTACACTGGTTGCCTATAGTGAAAGTGACAGACTGTCTATATAAATAATACACTGTTATGCTGTAAATAGAAAAAGAAAAATGTACATAAATAAAATAAATATAAGTTTTGACAAGCACTGGATATAGTCGTGCGATGTCTTGTTTCCAGTTTTCATTGATAGTGGCGATGTTCAGTATATCAGTTTCTCGAAAGGCAGAGCTGAGACCTAAGTCTCAGTTTTTAAGCAATGCGTGTACTCAGCTATAAAACTGAGAAAATTCTCAAGCACTGAAACAAAACCCTGGGAGGTGTTCTGTGAGCAAATGAACCTAGCTTGTAAGTGGTGACCCAGGCTCAGATAAATTCTGATGTGCAAAGCTTATGAGGTCTCTCAGTCTGGACTGCTGCAACAGCACAGGAAAAAAGTGCATGTTAGGAAAGGGGTCACATCATGGTAAAAAATCAGAAATATTTTTTATGCCCCTAACAGTGAAGAGCAAAGTAAAGTCTTCTGGTGTTGTCACCACAGCAGACTAAATTATTGTTTTATTTTTAATTACCTCAGTTTTTCTCTAGTAATTTTTTCCCTAAATACAATGGCTTGCTATCACGAGAGAGCTCACTAGATAGAGCATCACACACATACACTAATGTCATAGGTTTGGTCCTTGGTCTAGGCAGTTTCAGAGACACATTAACTAAAAGAGGCATTTTAGTTAATTTCTATTACTGTTTACTATATATTTCTGACTATCTGTGTGTCTGTTTTCCCCCTCTTCCACCCTCTAACATTAATAACTAAATAAAAGAAAAATGACAATGGCTTTTTTTTGGTGTTTTTTCAGCTTAAATTTTTTAGAGGAATGAATTATTTTTTTTTAAATTTCATCCCAAGAGGAAATCAGTGGTAAGGTTGTAAAGTACCATATCTTCCCATGTATCAGTAGCCTTCCTCTATAAGTATCACCTTAATTTGGGGGCACAAAATTTGAGAAAATGATAAGAAATGCAAAGAAACAGGAAATGCAAGGAAAAATACAACAACCAGTGTATTAGTTGCAACCAGGTTTCAAACCCCACATTTTTAAAAATGATGAATTTTATACATAGGAAAATATGGATAGAAACTTCAAATGTCTCTGTGAACATTTCTTTCTTTTCTTTCTTTCTTTTCTCCAGAGTCATATAGACAGTAAGAGAGAGGGATAGATAGGGATAGACAGACAAGAATGGTAAAAATTTTATATTATGTGCCAGGTCACAGATCAATCATCATTTTTTTTAAGTACACCTTAGTTGTTCATTGACTGCTCTCTCATATGTGCCTTGACTAAGGCGCTACAGTTGACCAAGTGACCCCTTGTTCGAGCCAGCGACATTGGGATCAAGCTGTTGAGATTTGCTAAAACGTGATGAGCCCACGCTCATGCTGGCGAATTTGGAATATCAAATCTGGGAACTGCGCATTCCAGTTAAAAGCTCTACCCACTGCGCCACTTCCTTGTAAGTCTGTGAATATTTTGTTTCTTTTACATTCTCTGAATTTTATTTAGCATCCTGGTTCTTAGTATGGGTGGAAAGGCTGTGTATTTTAAGGTTTTTTCCTCTAAAATGTATTCATCACTACATTTTTTAATAGATTTTCTTATGTAGTTTTTATATTCATTAATTTTAAGGTATTTTGCAACTTGAATTGTGATTTTGAGGGGTGGTTATATAGGAGGGAATTTCATTACTTTTAAAAAGAGGCATTTTAGTTAATTTCTATTACTGTTTAGTATATTAAGTGTAATGACGACAAAAAAACATACTTTATATCAATTCTAAGGTTAGAGGTAGTTGAAACTTGCCTGAAAGAACATACAGGATTATCTGTGGAAAATGTTTTCCAAGAGTGCTTCCCTGCTGCCACCTCGTGTGCTCCTTGGAAATAACAGCTCAGAGCAGTTCACCTGGAAAAACACAGCAGTTGGTTGTTGTGCGTTATCTATCAGTGTTGAATCGATGGCTATCTAGAAGATACCTTCATAACTTGTAAATATAAGGGGGTTCAAGTTACTGTTTGCTACCTGTTTCAATGTTAACTGTAATGTAAGCAAGAGATACACATTTTAGCATTTCAATCTTCTGAAGTTTGATGGAACTTGGTCCATAGCACATAAAATATTGGTCTCTGTTACATGGGCTTCTCTGCTACCACCTCGTTTGGATCTTGGGAATCATGCTTCAGTACAGGTCCAAAGGAAAGTTTTGGTAGATAAGATTGTCTACAACCATTGATTCCAATTAGCCGCTTCTGAGAAGTATTTCTGTATCCTTACTGGTTTGTTTTCTGGGAATCTTTCATTTCATCTTGCTTTTCTTTTTTCTTTCAGCCATGCTTTCATAAAGCCTTTGAAAGTGCCCTCCGTTTACCAGGCACTGTGCTAATAACTCATGTCCCTGTACTCAGTCATTTCCCGTTCTACTATTTTTATATCTGTCATTTGAACTTCTTTTATTTAAATCTACTTAATGTATTGTAAATTATGATGTGCTTTGATTTGACAAGTATGTAGCATTTTAACAGCTTTTTATTATAAAAATGGTATTCTCATTGCAGAAATGCAAAAAAATGATAAGAAATACAAAACAACAAATTTTCATACATAGATATCAACTGTTAACTTTAGCTATTTTCTTTCCATATTCTTTGTGTACCAATTATATTTCTCAATGTATATGTACTCAGGTACATTGGGTGCATGTACACAATGTGTGCATAGATGTGCATTGCACATGAGCATACCTCTCTGTTTCTATAGTGTCTGTCATTTGTGGATATTTGTGTATGTATGCAAATGAATATTTATTCACTCTTCCAATAAAAACTTATTGAATTTTTATTATATGCCCGGCATTGTGCTGCCACTGGTTCCTATAGTGAATGGGAGAGACTCACTTTCTGTCTTTATGGATATTACACTGTCATGGAGTAGAAAGAGAAAGGATAAAATATACATAAAAAAATTATAAGTTGTGACAAACACTGTATTTGGTAGTGCCATACCTTTGGTCCCTGTTGTGATTGATCATGGCATGTTTAAGTATATCATTTTCTCAGAAAGCAGAGCTGAGACATAAGTCTCGGTTCTTCAGGAATATGTGATCTCACCTATAAAACTGAGAAAATTTACAAGTGATGCAACAAACACCCTGAAAGGAGTTCTGTGACAAAAAGAACCTAAATTGTAAGTGCTGACCAGGCTCAGATAAATTCTGAAAACCAAAGCTTAGGCGGTTTCTCATTCTGGACTGCTGCCAGGGCACATGAAAAAGTGCATGTTAGGAAAAGTGTGAATTCGTGCTCAACAATCAGATATACTGATTGTATATGCTCCTGATTGTCAAGAGCCTAGAACATCTTCTAGTGTTGTCACCACAGCAGACTAGATTACTATTTTATTTTCTATTTTCCTCCGGTTTTCTCTAGTAATTTTGTCCCCCTTGAAACAATGGCTTTCTTACACCAGAGATCTCACTAGTTAGAGCATCACACTCATACAGTAATCTCATACTATTGGTCCCGGTTCAAGGCACATACAGAAACATATTGATGTTTCTGACTATCTGTCTGTCTTTTTTCCCCCACTTCCTCTCTCCAACATTAAAAATTAAATTAAAAAAAATGACAATGGCTATTTTCTTGTTGTTTTCACAGCTTAAATTGCATAGAAGAATGAATTATGTTTTTCAATATCTCACCACAGACGAAAACATGTAGAAAGGTTGCAAAGTACCATATTTCTCCATGCATAATATATCTCTCTGTAGAAGATGCACCTTCAATTTGGGGCACAAATTTTGAGAAAATGATAACAAATGTGAAGAAACAGGCACTGTATAAGACGCACCCAGTTTAGAAACCCACATATTTCAAAAAAGTTAATTTTTAAACGAGGGCAAAGATGATATACACCTGCCGAATGTCTGTGTGAACCTTTTATTTCTTTCTTTCTTTTCTTTTTTCTTTTTTTTCTTTTTTTACAGAGACAGTGAGCAAGTCAGAGAGAGGGATGGATGGGTACACACAGAAAGGAATGTAAGGATTTTTTTTATTATTATGTGCCAGGTCACAGATCAATCATCAGTTTTTTGTTGTGACACCCTAGTTGCTCATTGAATGCTCTCTCATTGCTCCTTGACCAGGGAACTACTGCTGACCGAGTAAGCTCTTGCTCGAGCCAGGGAGCCCATTGGGCTAAAGCTGGTGAGCTTTGCTCAAACCAGATAAGACCACGCTCAAGATGGCGACCTTGGGATCTCAACCTGAGTTCTCCGCATTTCAGTCAAATGCTCTATCCACCGCGCCACCGCCTCCTCAGGCTGTGAAAATTTTTATCTTTTACTTTCTCTGGATTTTGTTTAGTATCCTGTTTCATAGTATGGGTGGAAATGTTGTGTATTTTAAGGTTTTTTTCCACTAAAATGTATTCATCACATTTTTCCATAGGTATTCTTAGGTAGATTTTATTTCCATTAAGTTTAAAGTATTTTGTAACTTGAATTTTGATTTTGAGCAGGGGTTATTTAGAAGTGAAATTCTTAACTTAAAAAAGGAAGGATTTTTTAGTTAGTTTTTTATTACTGATTTCTAAAGTAAGAGTAATAACAAGAAGAAACATGCTTTACATCATTTCAAAGGTTTGAGATAGTTGAAACTTGTTTGAAAGAAAATACAGGATTGTCTGTGGGAAATGTTTTCCAAGTGCGCTTCTCTGCTGCCACCTCATGTTCACCTTATGAATAACAGCTCAAAGCACTTCCCCTAAAAAACAGAGCAGTTGGGAGTGGTGCTTTATCTATCAATGTTGAAACAAAGACTATTTAGGAGATACTTTTATAACTTGTAAATATAATGATTTTCCAGTTACTGTTTGCTACTTGTTTCAACGTTAACTCTAGTGAAAGCAACAGATATATTTGATATTATTTCAATCCTCTGAAGTTGGCTGAAACTTGCTGCATAGCACATAAAATAATGGTCTCTGTTACATGTGCTTCTCTGCTGTCACCTCGTGTACATCTTGGGAATCACGCCTCAGTAGAGATCCAAAGGAAAGTAATAGTAGAGCGGATTGTCTACACACGTTGATTCCAATTTGCCAGATCTGTAAATATTTTGTGTATTCTTAGTGCTTTGATTTCTGGGAATCTATTGATTCATCTTGTTTTTCTTCTTTCCTTCTAGTAGTGCTATCATAATGCCTTTAAATGTACCCATCATATGCTAGGCACTGTGCTAGGATCTACATGTGTAGTTGGTGCTTTCAATGTCTTCTGATTCTACTACTTTTACTTCTGCTTTTGGGCTCTTTTATTTAAATCTTCTTACTGTATTGTAAAATAAGATGTGCTTTGATTTGAAAAGTACTTTGAATGTAAATGCTTTAATATTATAAAAACTCTATTCTTATTGCAGAAATGCAATAAAAATGAATAGAAATCAAAACAAATTTTCATACAGAGATAACTGCTGTTAATATTATGACATTATCTTTCCATATTCTTAGTGTACCTATTATATTTCTATATTTATATGTAATAAGGTACATTGGTTGTGCATATATCTGTGTGTATAGATGTGCATTGCATATGAGCATATCTCTCTGTGTCCACAGTTTTAATCATTTGCAGATACCTGTGTATGCATGCAAATTACTATTTATTCTTTCATTCATTAAACACTTATTGTATTTCTATTATGTTCCAGACACTGTGATCTACACTGTTAGTCACTGTATAAGATGCACGCATTTTTCTAACCTAACATTTTTATAAAAAGATGAGTCTTATACATGGAGAAATATGGTATACACCCTCCAAATGTCTCTGTGAACATTTCTTTATTTCTTTTTTTTTTTTACAGAGACTGGGATAGAGTCTGTGAAAGGAATACATAGGGACAGACAGAAACGGACAGAGATTTTATTATGTGCCAGGTCACAGATCAATCATCAGTTTTTCTTTGTGACCACTTACATGTTCATTGACTCCTCTCTCATATGTGACTTGACCAAGGGACTACAACTGATCGAGTAACCGATTGCTTGAACCAGTGTCCTTGGGCTTAATCTGGTAAGCTTTGCTCAAATATTATGAGCCCTCGGTCAAGCTGGCCACCCTGGAATCTCAAACCTAGGTTCCCTGCATTCCAGTCGAATGCTCTAACCACTGTGCCATCGCCTGCTCAGGCTGTGAACAGTTTTTTTTTTACTATCTCTGGGTTTTATTTAGTATCCTGGTTCTTAATAAATGTAGAAAGGCTGTGTACTTTAAGGTTTTCTTGCCATAAAATATATTCATCACTACATTTTTAATAGGTTTCTTCTTGTAGATTTATTTCCAATAATATTAAGGTATTTTGCATCTTGAATTGTGATTTTGAGGGGGGGGGGCTTATTTAGGAATAATTTTCTTACCGTTAAAAAATGGAATTTTTGGTTAATTTCTATTACTGCTTACTATATTAAGTGTAATGACAACAAGAAACATGTTTTATAACATTTCTAAAGTTAGTGGTAGTGTACATACAGGATTTTCTGTGGTAAATGTTTTCCAAGTGCGTTTCTCTGGCTCAACCTCGTGTGCACATTTGGAATAACAACTCAGATGAGTTCACCTGAAAAAATACCTAAGTTGAGTGTTGTCTGTTATCTATCAGTGTTGAATCCAAGGCTATATAAAAGAAACATTTATAACTTGTAAATATAAATAAATTCTAGTTACTGCGTGCTAGTTCTTTCAACATTAATTGTAGTGAAAGAAAGAGATATACTTGGTATCATTTCAATCCTCTGAAGTTGGCTGGAACTTGCTCCATAGCACATACAATAATGGTCTCTGTTACATGTGCTTCTCTGTTGACACCACATGTGCATATTGGGAATCATGCCTCATTACTGGTGCAAAGGAATATTTTGGTTGACAGCATTGTCTATAAATTTTTATTCTAATTTGCAGTTTCTGTAAAGATTTTATGTATCCTTATTGGTTTGTTTTCTGAAAATCTGTCAGTTCATCTTGTTTTTCTCTTCTCTTTCTAGCCATGCTTTCATAAAGCCTTTGAAAGTGGCCATTATATACCAGGCACTGTGCTAGGAACTCATGTACGTGCACTCACAATGACTTCCATTTCTACACTTTTAAATTCTGTCTTTTTAACTTCTTTTTTTTTTCTTTATTTTTCTGAAGGTTTAAACGAGAGAGACAGTCAGGCAGACTTTCTCATGCGCCCGACTGAGATCCACTCGGCACACCCATTAGGTGGCGAAGCTCTGCCAAACAGGGGCAGATGCTCTGCAAACCCGGGTCGAAGCCCTGTTGCGACCAGAGCCACTGCATCGCCCGGGTTATCTTTGCTCCAATGATGCCTCAGCTATGGGAGGGTAAGGGAGAGACAGAGAGGAAGGAGAGGGCGAGAGGTTGAGTAGAAGATGGGTGCTTCTGCTGTATGCTTTGGCCAGAAATCAAACCCTGGACTTCTGCATGTGTGGCGACGCTCTAACACTGAACCAACCAGCCACAGCTTAACTTATTTTACATACATCTACTTCGTGTATTGTAAAATAGGATGTGCTTTGATTTGACAAGTACTTAAAATATTAACAGCTTTTTCATTATAAAAAATGTATTCTTATTGTAGGAGTGCAAGAAAATTTATCTCAAAAACAAGAACAACAAATTTTCATACAGATATATCTACTGTTAATATTAGGACATTTTCTTTCCATATTTTTTGTGTACCCTTTATATTTCTCTGTGTATATATACTCTCGTATATTGGGTGTGTTTACGTCAGTGTGTATAGATGTAAATTGCATATAAGCATATCTCTCTGTGTCCACAGTGTCTGTCATTTGTGCATATCTGTGTATATATGCAAATGAATATTTATTTCGTCATTCAGGAAACATTTATTTTATTTCTATTATGTGCCAGGCACTGTGCTTGACACTGTTTCAGAATACTAAATGAAACAGACTCACTTTTTTCTTTATGAATACTGCACTGTCATGGGGTGACAGAAAGAAAAAATATATATACATAAACAAACTAATCATAATTTTATCAAGCACAGAATTTGGTAGTACAATACCTTTGGTGTCAGTTATGATTTATTATGGCAAGGTTCAGTGTATCAGTTTCTCAGAAGGCAGATCTGAGGCAGAAGCCTCGATTTTCAGCAATGCGTATTCTCAGGTATAAAATAAAATATAGAAGTTATAAAACAAAGACACTGGGAGGTGTTCTGTGAGGAAAAGAACCTAGCTTGTAAGTGGTGACCAATGCTCAGATAAATTCTGATGTCAAAGGCTTAGGAGGTCTCTCAGTCTGGCCTGCTGCCATGGCACAAGAGAAAGTGCATGTTAGGAAAAGGGTCACTTTGTCTAAACAATTAGTAATAGTGATTATGCCCCTCAATTTCAAGAGTAAAGAAAAGTTTTCTGCTGTGGTCACCACAGCAGATCAAATTATCATTTTATTTTTTAATTTTCTCTAGTAATTTTTTTCCCCAAAAGACAAAGGCTTGCTCTCAACAGAGAGCTCAGTAGTTAAAGCATTACACACATACGCTAATGTCATAGGTTTGCTTTTGGGTCAAGGCACATACAGAAACAAATTGATGTTTCTGACTATCTGTCTGTATTTTACCCCCTTTATTATACATCTAACATGAATAACTAAATAAAAGAAAAAATGACAATGGCTTTTTTGTTGTTTTTGCAGCTTAAATTGCATAGAAGAATGAGTTATGTTTTTCAAAATCTCACCCCAAAAGGAAATAAATGGTAAGGTCTTAAAGTCCCAAGTCCCCCATGTATAAAAAGCCTCTCTGTAAAGGACACAACGTAATTTTGGGGCACATATTTTGTGAAAATGATAACAAATGCGAATAAACGGGAAATGCAAGTAAAAAATAGTACAACAAATACTACAACCACTGTATAAGATGCACGCAGTTTTCTAATTCCACAATTTTCAAAAAAGATGAGTCTTATACATGGAGAAATATAGTACACACCCTCCAAATATCCCTGTGAACATTTCTTTTTTTCTTTTTTTTTTTTTTTTTTTTTCGAGACAGGGAGAGAGTCAGAAAGAGAAATAGATAAAAACAGACAGACAGAAACAGACAGATTTTTAATTATGTGCCAGGTCACTGATAAATCATCAGTTTTTCATTTTGACCACTTACATGTTCATTGACTCCGCTCTCATATGTGACTTGACCAGGGGGCTACAACTGATCGAGTGACTGATTGCTTGAGCCAGTGACCTTGGGCTTAAGCTGTTGAGCTTTGCTCAAATCATATGAGCCCTCAGTCAAGCTGGCGACCTTGGAATCTCAAAGCTGGGTTCCCTGCATTCCAGTCGAATGCTCTAACCATGGTGCTATAGCCTGCTCAGGCTGTGAACAGATTTTTTTTTTACTTTCTCAGGATTTTATTTAGTATCCTGTTTCTTAATATAGATAGAAAGGCTGTGTACTTTAAGGTTTTCTTGCCATAAAATATATTAATCACTACATTTTTCAATACATTTCTTCTTGTAGTTTGTATTTCCAATAATATTAAGGTATTTTGCATCTTGAATTGTGATTTTGAGGGGGGGCTTATTTAGGAATAATTTCCTTACCGTCAAAAAAATGGAATTTTTGGTTAATTTCTATTACTGCTTACTATATTAAGTGTAATGACAACAAGAAACATGTTTTATATCATTTCTAATGTTAGAGGTAGTGGAAACGTCCTTGAAAGAACATACAGGATTATCTGTGGTAAATGTTTTCCAAGTGCGCTTCCCTGCCTCCACCTCATGTGCACCTTTGGAATATCAGCTCAGATCAGTTCACCTGGAAAAATACATCAGTTGGGTGTTCTCCGTTATCTATCAATGTTGAATCCAAGGCTATCTAAAAAAACTTTTATAATTTGTAAATATAAGGAAATTCTAGTTACTGCTTGATAGTTCTTTCAACGTTAATTGTAGTGAAAGCAAGAGATATACTTGGTATCATTTCAATATTCTGAAGTTTCTGGAACTTGCTCCATAGCACATACAATAATGGTCTCTGTTACATGTGCTTCTCTGCTGACACCTCGTGTGCATCTTGAGAATCATGCCTCATTACTGATGCAAAGGAATATTTTGGTTGACAACATTGTCTATAAATTTTGATTCTAATTTGCAGTTTCTGTAAAAATTTTATGTATACTTAGTGGTTTGTTTTCTGAAAATGTCTCGGTTTATCTTGTTTTTCTCCTTTTTTTATAACCATGCTTTCATAGAGCCTTTGAATGTGCCCATCATACACCAGGCACTGTGGTAAGAAGTCATGTCCATGCACTCAATAACTACCATTTCTACGCTTTTAACTTCTGTCTTTTTAACTTCTTTTTTTTTCTGAAGCTGGAAACGAGAGAGACAGTAAGGCAGATTCCCACATGCACTCAACGGAGATCCACTGGGCACGCCCACCAGGGGGCGAAGCTCTGCTAACAAGGGGAGGATGCTCTGCACCCCTGAGTTGTAGCCCTTTTGCGACCAGAGCCACTGAAGCGTCCTGGTTTCTCTGCTCCAATGGTGCCTCGGTTGCGGGAGGGGAAGACAGAGACATAGAGGAAGGAGAGGGGGAGAAGTGGAGAAGCAGTTGGGCGCTTTTTCTCTATGCCCTGGCTGGGAATCAAACCCTGGACTTCTGCACACGAGGCTGACACTCTAGCACAGAAACAACCAGCGAGGGCTTAACTTCTTTTATATATACCTACTTCGTGTATTGTAAAATAGGATGTGCTTTAATTTGACAGGTATGTTTAATTTTAACAGCTTTTTCATTTTAAAAAATGTATTCTATTGCAGGAGTGCAAGAAAAATGATCTCAAAAACAACAAAAATAAATTTTTATACAGATATATCTACTGTTAAAATTAGGACATTTTTTTCTCATATTTTTTGTATACCTCTTATATTTCTCTATGTATATATACTCTGGTACATTGGGGGTTTTTACATCAGTGTGCATAGATGTGCATTGCACATGAGAATATCTCTGTGTCCACAGTGTCTTTCATTTTTGCATATCTGTGTCTGTATGCAAATGAATATATATTCATTCATTCAGCAAACATTTATAGTATTTCTATTATGTCCCAGGAACTCTGCTCGACACTGTTTGCATATAGTGAATGAGACAGACTCACTTTTTGTCTTTGTGAATACTACACTGTCATGGGGTGACAGAAAGAAAAAAATGTACATAAATAAAATAATAATAAGATTATTAAGCACTGTATTTGGTAGTGGAATATCTTTGTTGTCAGTAATGATTTATTTTGGCAAGGTTCAGTATATCAGTTTCTCAGAGGGCAGAGCTGAGAAATCAGTCTCGGATTTCAGCAATGCGTGTTCCCAGTTATAAAACTACAAAAATATAGAAGTTATAAAACAAAGACCCTGGGAGGTGTTAAGTGAGCAAAAGAACCTAACTTGTATGTGGTGACCAATGCTCAGATAAATTCTGATGTCCAAAACTTAGGAGCTATATTAGTCTGGACTGCTGTCACGGCACAAGAGAAAGTGCATGTTAGTAAAGGGGTCATTTTGTCTAAACAATAAGTTATAGTGATTATGCCCCTCAATTTCAAGAGCAAAGAAAAGTCTTCTGGTGTGGTCACCACAGCAGACCAGATTATCATTTTTATTTTTAATTACCTCTGGTTTTCTCTAGTAAATTTTTTCCAAAAAGACAATGGCTTGCTCTCACCAGAGAGCTCATTAGTTAAAGCATGACACCCATACGCTCATGTCATAGATTTGCTCCTGGGTCAAGGCACATACAGTAACAAATTTATGTTTATTACTATCTGTCTGTATTTCCCCCCCTTTATTCTGTTTCTAACGTGAATAAATAAATTAAAAAAAAGATGACAATGGCTTTTTTCTTGCTGTTTTTGCAGCTTAAATTGCATAGAAGAATGAGTTATGTTTTTCAAAATCTCACCCCAAGAAGAAATAAATGGTAAGGTCTTAAAGTACCATATTTCCCCATGTATAAGAAGCCTTCCTTTATAAAACGCACTTTAATTTGGGTGCACAAATTTTGAGAAAATGATAACAAATGCCAATAAATGGAAAATGCATGTAAAAATACTACAACCACTTTACAAGATGCAAACAGTTTTTCAACCCCACATTTTTCAAACAAGATGAGTTTTATACATGAGGAAATATGTTATACACCCTCGAAAAGTCTCTGTGAATATTTCTTTTTTTTTTTTTTAAAGAAACAGGGAGAGAGTCGGAGACAGGGATAGATAGGAACAGACAGATAAAGTGGAGATTTTTTATTATGTGCCAGGTCACATACCAATCATCAGTTTTTGGTTGTGATCCCTTACATGTTCATTGACTCCTGTCTCATATGTGACTTGACCAGGAGATTACAACTGATCGAGTGACCGATTGCTTGAGACAGTGTCCTTCCTTGGTCTTAAGCTGGTGAGCTTTGCTCAAATCATATGAGCCCATGGTCAAGCTGGCGCCCTTGGGATCTCAAACTTGGGTTCCCCGCATTCCAGTCGAATGGTCTAACCACTGTGCCATCGCCTGCTCAGGCTGTGAACATTTTTTTCTTTTATTATCTCTGGATTTTATTTAGTATTCTGGTTCTTAGTATGGGTTGAAAGGCTGAGTATTTTAAGGTTTTCTTGTCCTAAAATATATTTATCACTACCTTTTTCCATAAGTTTCCTTTTGTAGTTTATATTCCCATTAATTTTAAGGTGTTTTACAACTTGAATTGTGATTTTGAGGGGGGGGCTTAACTAGGAGTGAATTTCCTTACCTTAAAAAAAGGGATTTTTAGTAAATTTTTTTACGGTTTACAATATTAAGTGTAATGACAACAAGAAACATGCTTTATATCATTTCTAAGGTTAGAGGTAGTTGAAACTTGCTTGAAAGAACATACAGGATTATCTTTTGTCAATGTTTTCCAAGTGTGCTTCCCTGCTGCCCCCTCGTATGCAACTTCAGAATAACAGCTCAGATCAGTTCACCTAAAAAAATATTTCAGTTTGGTTATCTATCAAGGTTGAAAGCAAGGCTATCTAAAAAGAAAATTTATAAATTGTAAATATAAATAAATTCTAGTTACTGCTTGCTCCTTCTTTCTACGTTAATTGTAGTGAAAGCAAGAGATATACTTGGTATCATTTCAATCCTCTGAAGTTGGCTGGAACTTGCTCCATAGAACATATAATAATGGTCTCTGTTACATGTGCTTCTATGCTGACACCTTGTGTGCATCTTGGGAATCATGCCTCATTACTGGTGCAAAGGAATATTTTGGTATACAGCGTTGTCTATAAACTTTTATTCTAATTTTCAGTTTCTTTAAAGATTTTATGTATCCTTAGTGGTTGTTTTCTGAAAATCTCTCGGTTATACTTGTTTTTCTTCTTTCCTTCTAGCCATGCTTTTATAAAGCCTTAAAAAGTGCCCATCATATAGCAGGCACTGTGCTAGGAACTCATATTCTTGCACTCAATGATTTCCCATTCTACTCTTTTAACTTCTGTCTTTTGAACTTCTTTATGTAAATCTATGTCGTGTATTGTAAAATAGAATGTGCTTTGATTTACAAGTATGTTCAATTTAAAATGCTTCTTTATTATGAATAAAATGTATTCTTATTGCAGAAGTGCAAGAAAATTGATCTCAAATTCAACAACAACAAATTTTCATACAGATATATCAACTGTTAATATTATGACATTTTCTTTTCATATTCTTTGTGTACTTCTTATATTTCTCTGTATCTGTACTCAGGTACATTGGGTTTGTGTACATCTGTGTGCATAGATGTGCATTGCACTTGAGCATATCTCTCTGTGTCCACAGTGTCTGTCATTTGTGGATATCTGTGTACATATGCAAATGATTATTTATACATTCATTCATTCAAGAAACACTTATTTTATTTCATTTTTTATAATAATTTTATTTTTAATGGGGTGACATCAATAACTCAGGATACATATATTCAAAGATAACAAGTCCAGGTTATCTTGTCGTTCAATTATGTTGCATACCCATCACCCAAAGTCAGACTGTCCTCTGTCACCTTCTATCTTGTTTTCTTTGTGCCCCTCCCCTTCCCCCTTTCCCTCTCCCATTCCCTCCTCCCCCCCGTAACCACCACACTCTTATCAATGTCTCTTAGTTTCACTTTTATGTCCCACCTACGTATGGAATAATGCAGTTCCTGGTTTTTTTCTGATTTACTTATTTCGCTTCGTATCATGTTATCAAGATCCCACCATTTTGCTGTAAATGTTCCGATGTCATCATTTCTTATGGCTGAGTAGTATTCCATAGTTTACATGTGCCACATCCTCTTTATCCAGTCATCTATTGATGGGCTTTTTCGTTGTTTCCATGTCCTAGCCACTATGAACAATGCTGCAATAAACATGGGGCTGCATGTGTCTTTACGTATCATTGTTTCTGACTTTTTGGGGTATATACCCAGTAGAGGGATTGCTGGGTCATAAGGTAGTTCTATTTTCAGTTTTTTGAGGAACCACCATACTTTCTTCCATAATGGTTGTACTACTTTACATTCCCACCAACAGTGTATGAGGGTTCCTTTTTCTCCACAGCCTCTCCAAAATTTGATATTACCTGTCTTGCTAATAATAGCTAATCGAATAGGTGTGAGGTGGTATCTCATTGCCGTTTTGATTTGCATTTCTCTAATAGCTAAAGAAGATGAGCATCTTTTCATATATCTGTTGGCCATTTGTATTTCTTCCTGGGAGAAGTGTCTGTTCATATCCTCTTCCCATATTTTATTTGATTGTTTGTTTGTTTGTTGTTGAGTTTTATGAGTTCTTTGTATATTTTGGATATTAGGCCCTTATCTGAGCTGTTTGAAAATATCATTTCCCATTTAGTTGGCTTTCTGTTTATTTTGTTATCAGTTTCTCTTGCTGAGCAAAAACTTCTTAGTCTGATGTAGTCCCATTCATTAATTTTTGCCTTCACTTCTCTTGCCTGTGGAGTCAAATTCATAAAATGCTCTTTAAAACCCAGGTCCATGAGTTGAGTATCTATGTCTTCTTCTATGTACTTAATTGTTTCAGGTCTTATATTTAAATCTTTGATCCATTTTGAGTTAATTTTTGTACAGGGGAGAGACTGTAGTCCAGTTTCATTCTTTTCCATGTGGCTTTCCAGTTTTCCCAGAACCATTTATTGAAGAGGCTTTCTTTTCTCCATTGTGTGTTGTTGGCCCCTTTATCAAAAATTATTTTACTATATATATGTGGTTTTATTTCTGGATTTTCTATTCTGTTCCATTGATCTGAGTGTCTATTTTTCTGCCAATACCATGCTGTTTTGATTGTCGTGGCCGTATAATAGAGTTTGAAGTCAGGTATTGTAATGCCCCCAGCTTCATTCTTTTTTTTAGAATTGCTTTGGCTATTCAGGTTTTTTATAGTTTCATATAAATCGCATGATTTTTTGCTCTATTTCTTTAAAAAACGTCATTGAAAGTTTGATGGGAATTGCATTAAATTTGTATATTGCTTTGGGTAATATAGCCATCTTGATTATATTTATTCTTCCTAGCAAAGAACAAGGTATATTCTTCCATCTCATTATATCTTTTTCAATTTCCCTTAATAATGGTTTATAGTTTTCATTATATAAGTCCTTTACATTCTTTGATATGTTTATTCCTAAGTATTTTATTTTTTAGTTGCAATCGTGAAGGGGATTATTCTTTTGAGTTCGTTCTCAATTGTTTCATTGTTGGCATATAGAAAGGCTATTGACTTCTGTATGTTAATTTTGTATCCTGCGACCTTACTGTATTGGCTTATTGTTTCTAGTAGGCTTTTTGTGGATTTTTGGGGGGTTTTGATGTATAAGATCATATCATCTGCAAAAAGTGATACCTTTACTTCTTCTTTTCCGATATGGATGTCTTTTATTTCTTTGTCTTGTCTGATTGGTGTGGTTAGAACCTCTAGTACCACATTAAATAAGAGTGGAGAGAGTGGACAACCCTGTCTTGTTCCTGATTTAAGGGGGAAAGCCTTCAGTTTAGTGCCATTTAATATGATGTTAGCTGATGGTTTATCATATATGGCCTTTATCATGTTGAGATATTTTCCTTCTATATTCATTTTGTTGAGAGTCTTAAACATAAAATTGTGTTGTATTTTATCAAAAGCCTTTTCTGCGTCTATTGATAAGATCATGTGGGTTTTGTTCTTTGTTTTGTTGATATGGTGTATTACGTTAACCGTTTTACGTATGTTGAACCATCCTTTAGATTCTGGGATGAATCCCACTTGATCATGATGTATTATTTTTTTAATATGTTGTTGTATTCGATTTGCTAGTATTTTGTTTAGTATTTTAGCATCTGTATTCATTAGAAATATTGGTCTGTAGATTTCTTTTTTTGTGGCATCCTTGCCTGGTTTTGGTATGAGGGTTATGTTGGCCTCATAAAATGTGTTTGGAAGTATTGCTTCTTCTTCAATTTTTTGGAAGACTTTCAGTAGAAAATGCATCAAGTCTTCTTTGAATGTTTGATAAAATTCACTGGTATAGCCGTCAGGGCCTGGACTTTTATTTTTGGGGAGGTTTTTAGTAGTTTTTTCTATTTCTTCTCTACTGATAGGTCTGTTTAGGCTTTCTGATTCTTCTTGAATCAGTCTAGGAAGGTTGTATTGTTCTAGGAATTTATCCATTTCTTCTAGTTTGTTGAATATAGTGACATAAAGTTTTTCATAGTATTCTACAATAATTCTTTGTATATCTATGGTTTCCGTAGTGATTTCTCCTCTTTCATTTTGGATTTTGTTTATATGAGTTCTTTCTCTTTTTTCCTTGGTAAGTCTTGCCAAGGGTTTGTCAATTTTGTTGATCTTTTCAAAGAATCAGCTCCTTGTTCTATTAATTTTTTTCTATAGTTTTTCTGTTCTGTAATTCATTTATTTCTGCTGTGATTTTTATTATCTCCTTTCTTCGGCTGGTTTTGGGTTGTCTTTGTTCTTCTTTTTCTAGTTCCTTAAGGTGTGAAGTTAAGTGGTTCACTTGGGCTCTCTCTTGTTTGTTCATATATGCCTGAAGTGATATGAACTTCCCTCTTATCACTGCTTTTGCTGCATCCCATAGATTCTGATATGTCTTATTGTCATTTTCATTAGTCTGTATATATCTTTTGATCTCTGCACTTATTTCTTCTTTGACCCATTCATTTTTTAAAAGTATGTTGTTTAGTTTCCACATTTTTGTGGGATTTTTTCCCACATTTTTGCAGTTGAATTCTAGTATCAAGGATTTATGATCAGAAAATATGCTTGGTACAACTTCAATTTTTCTGAATTTGCTGATGTTGTTTTTGTGGCCCAACATATGGTCAATTCTTGAGAATGATCCATGTACACTGGAGAAAAATGTATACTCAGTCACTTTGGGATGAAATGTCCTGTAGATGTCTATCATATCCAGGTGCTCTAGTGTTTTGTTAAGGCCACTCTGTCTTTGTTCATTCTCTGTTTGGATGACCGATCTAGAGCCATCAGCGGTGTATTGAGGTCCCCAAGTATGATTGTGTTTTTGTCAGTTTTTGTTTTAAGATCAATAAGTAGCTGTCTTATATATTTTGGTGCTCCTTGGTTTGGTGCATATATATTAAGAATTGTTATGTCTTCTTGATTCAGTGTCACCATAGCCATAATGAAATGGCCATTGTTGTCTCTGAGTACTTTTCCTGTCTTGTAGTCAGCATTATCCGATATGAGTATTGCTATACCTGCTTTTTTTTGGATGTTATTTGCTTGGAGTATTGTTTTCCAGCCTTTCGCTTTGAATTTGTTTTTATCCTTGCTACTTAAATGAGTTTCCTGGAGGTAGCATGCAGTTGGATTTTCTTTTTTAATCCATTCTGCTACTCTGTGCCTTTTTATTGGTAAGTTTAATCCGTTTACATTTAGTGTAATTATTGATACTTGTGAGTTCCCTATTGCCATTTTATAGATTGCTTTCTGTTAGTTTTGTGTCTTGTTTGATCCTTCTCTTTCGTTTTTCTATCTTTTGTTTTTATTTGGTTGTATTCTATACTTCTTCCTTTGTTGCTATCTTTTTATCTCATGTGCTTCTGTGGTGGTTTTTTCAATGTTGGTTACCTTTGAGTAATGAAAACGGTCCCTACCCTGTTCATTGTAACGAACTATTTTGTGAGTACTTTTGAACTTCATCGTCCTTTGAAACTGTTAATCTCCATCTTCTTCCCCTCTTTCTTTTTGTTGTTGTCACAGTTTAAATTTGGTTTTATTGTGTTCTTCTTGGAGCTTTTACGTGTGGCTCTGTTTTGTTTTGTTTTTTTTTTTGTTCTTTGTATCTGCTTGGAGAACCTCCTTTAGAAATTCCTGGAGTGGGGGTTTTCTGATGATAAATTCCCTCATCTTTTCTGTATCTGTGAATATTTTTATTTCTCCTTCATATTGGAAGGATAGCTTTGATGGGTATAGTATTCGTGGCTGAAAGTTCCTCTCTTTCAGGACTTTAAATATTGGGGTCTAGTCTCTTCTAGCTTGTAGAGTTTCTGCTGAGAAATCTGATGATAATCTAATGGGCCTTCCTTTATATGTTGTATTCTTCTTTTCCCTGGCTGCCTTGAGAATTTTTTCTTTGCTGTTGGTTTGTGTCAATTTCATTATGATATGCCTTGGAGTAGGTTTGCTGGGGTTAAGATAACTCGGAGTTCTGTTTGCTTCTTGAACTTGAGGCTTTAGTTCTTTCCACAGGCTTGGGAAATTCTCATCTATTATTTGTTTGAGTATGTTCTCCATTCCATTTTCTCTCTCTTCTCCCTCTGATATACCTATTATTCTTATGTTCTTCTTTTTGATGGAGTCAAGTAATTCTTGTTGGGCTATCTCATTTTTTTTAATTTTTTAGTCTCTTTCTTCTTCTCTCTGTTGTGCCTCAAGTTGCTTGTCTTCTATTTCACGAATCCTCTCTTCTATTTGGCCTGTTCTATTCGCTAAGGTTGTTACCTCGTTTTTCTGCTCGGGAATTGAGTTTTTCATTTCTGTTTGATTTGCTTTTATAGTTTCAATTTCCTTGGACATATATTCTTTGTGTTCATTGAGTTGTTTTTTGAGCTCCCTAAATTGCCTTTCTGTGTTTTCTTTTATATCTCTGAGTATTTTTAGGATTTCTATCTTGACTTCTCTGTCATTTAGCTCCAAGGTTTCCAATATATTAAATTTTTTCTCCATAGATTTTTCCTTATCTTTCTGTGTTACCTCTCTTTCTTTTGTATCCATGATATTCGATTTTCTCTTCCTTAATGGCATCTGAGGGTGGTTTTGTTGATAATATTAATGAGATTTAATAAAGAATAAAAAGTTAAAAAAAATAAAAAAATAAATCGAAATGAGTTTTTTAATAAAAATTTAATAATGAAATAAAGAAAAATAAAATAAAATAAAAATTTAAAAAAAAGGAACTTATTCCCCCCCTCCTTCTTTCCTCTCCTCTCCTCTCCCCTCTTTCTTGAGAAAATCTTGTGGTGAACTGTGAATTATAACAAACAATGCCTGTGATGGAGGGCCTGAATTGGGTAAAAGTAATAAAGGGGAAAAAAAAGAAAAAAATTGGAAAAAAAAGGGGGTGTATGGACCCACAAAAAGCAAATAAGGAAAAAATTTAGGTCAAGAATAAAATGATTTGCTTTTAGGTGTTGGTTGTCTAAGAGTTATGATGAGAGGAATAAGAGGAAAACAGAAAAATGGGGGGACAAATTAAAAAATTACTATTGTATTTCGTGGAACAAGAACTAGATAAAATGGAGAGCCAGGGATGGGAGCACTGCTAGTGAGTTAAAAAGGTAAAGTAAAAACTCCTCAAAATGCCACAAACATAAGTTTGAGTCCCAGATAAGATAATTTGTTTTTTATTGAGGTTTGAATGAGAGGAGATGTAAAGGAGAAAGGAAGAAACTAATATAGAGGGAGAAAAGAAAGAGAGAGAGAGAAAAAAAGAGGGAACCACTAAAAGAAGAAAAAAGAAAGGAGAGAGAGAGAGAGTTAAGGGTTTTGGAGTGCAACCCTCATAGAGAGAAAGGAAGAGAAGAGAAAAGATAATGGGAGATGTAACACTTATGGGTAGTGTAGTTCAAGGAGAGGAGAGAGTAAGACCGGCAGAGAGTTAATCAGCCAAATTGGAGGAGTAAAAAAAGTATCAAGAATGAAGACAAGAGAAACAAACGAACAAATATAATAAAATGGAATAGGTTATAAAGTCTGCAGATTATTCTTGATTTTGAGGGGTTATCTTCTTGCTTTTTCTTTTCTCTCCCTCTTCCTGGTCAGTGACTCTGTACCCCAGGTTCTGCCCCTTTGTCACACTCAGGTAGATGTTTGCAGTTGATAAGTCTCTGTGGCAATGTCATGTATTGTGCTTTATTCTCGTTGGCAGTGGAGGCTCATTAGCATTTATAGGCTCTGACAGTGAGAGAGTCCGTGTTCCTGGAGCCTTTCTCCTAGTCTTTTCTTCCTCAATTATTAGCCTGATAATCCAGCTATGGGGTTGCTTCTGCCTCTGCCTGGATAGTAAGAGGCTCAAAGAGCTGGCAACTCCCCACTCTATTTCCACTCAGCACAGGGCTCTGGGTAAGGCTCAGTCAGTCAGTGCTGCTAGCACAATCAGGCGGGATTTCCGCCCACTCAAAGACCTCTGGCTCTGCCACTCTGTCCGGTAACACAGGCGGGAACCCACTTCCGGGGCGCTTGGAGGAAACTCTCGCTATCTGTGTGCCCAGACCAGGATATTCGGCCAGCAGTCTCACGCTCTGAGTGAAACACCCAACTGCATGGAAAAGTTGCAGCGTTGTAATTGGCTCTCGCTCCGTCCCCGTGCGTGGCTTTTGCAAGGCGCTGGGGCGGCCCATGATTCCGCTTTGGCCCACACAAAGGCCCCTGCCTCTGCCCCTCTGTGCGATAACACGGGCACGCACTGCCGAGGCACTCGGAGGAATCACTCACTATCTGCGCGCACAGACCAGGATATGAGGCCGGCCGCGTTTCCCTCTGAGTGAAACCCCCACCTGCACGGAAAATTTCCACCGTTGGAATTAGTTCTCACTCCCTCCCGTGCGTGGCTTTCCCAGGGTGCTGGGGCTGCCCAGAGATTCTGCATTCGGCCCACAGAAAGGCCTCTGACTCTGCCTCTCTGTGGGGTAACACAGGCACCCACTCCCGGAGCTTAGGAAATAATCTCTCGCCCACTACCTGCGCACTGACCAGGAGATCGGGTAAAATGGCTGCCCCGCTTGTCTTTCTTTGTTTGGGTTTGGCAAGAGTGTTAACTTGTATTGCCCGGGTTGTCACAGGATCAGTTTTTCCTCAGCTTGGATCTCCGTGCCACAGCCTGGTTCAGCCATTTGTGCCGCGGTCTGGATCTATTCACCCCCTTTGCCCGCCTCAGGTTCTATATTCACAGTTACCAGAGAAAGCCGCCCTGTTTAGGTTAGTGAGGAAGGCGGAGCATTTCTTACTCCCTATTTCCTTCGGGGTTTGGTTATATATGTAGCCAATTTTTCACTCGACCATATCTTCGGGTGTATTGTGAAGCATCTGGAGGTTCCAAGTATAGGTTTTTCTGTTTCTGGCTGAAGATCTTGTTGAGTTTTGGGAGAGATTTATCGGTATTGCTTCCTACCCCGCCATTACTATGACGTCATCTCTATTTTATTTCTATTATGTGAAAGGCACTGTACTCAAAACTGGCTGTCTCTAGTGTATAAGACAGACTAACTTTCTGTCTTTATGAATACTATACTGTCATGAGGTAGACAGAAACAGAAAAATATACATACATAAAATAAACATAAGGTTAACAAGCACTTAATTTGGTAGTGCTATATCTTTGGTGTCAGTTATGATTTATTGTGGTGAGGTTTGGTATATCAGTTTCTCAGAAGGCAGAGCTGAATTATAAGTCTCGGTTTTTCAGCAATGCGTGTTATCAGGTATAAAACAGAGAAAATATTGAAGTAATGAAACAAAGAACCTGGGAGGTGTTCTGTGAGCAAAAGAACCTAGCTTCTATGTAATGACCAATGCTCAGTTAAATTAATGATGTCCAAAGCTTAGGAGGTCTCTCATTCTGGATTGCTGCAACGGCACAAGAGGAAGTACATGTTAGGAAAGGGGACACTTTGTGCTAAAGAATTAGAAATACTTATTATGCCCTTGAATTTCAAGAGAAAATAAAAGTCTTCTGCTATTGGCAACACAACAGACTAGATTATCATTTTATTTCTTAATTACCTCTGGTTTTGTCTAGTAAATTTATACACCAAGAGACAATGTCTTGCTCTCACCAGAGAGCTCTGTATTTAAAGCATCACACCCATAAGCAAATATTATAGTTTTGGCCCTGCGTCAAGGCACATACAAAACAGATTTATGTTTCTGACTGTCTGTCTGTCTTTTCCCCCCTTTATCCTGCCTCTAACATGAATAAATATATAAAAGAAAAAATGAGAATGGCTTTTTTGTTGTTGTTTTTGCAGCTTAAATTGCATAGAAGAATGAATTATGTTTTACAAAATTTCACCCCAAGAGGAAATAAATGGTAAGTTGTAAAGTACCATATTTCCCCATGTATAAGAAGCTTCACTGTAAAAGACGCAACTTATTTGGGGTGCTCAAAGTTTCAGTAAATGATAGAAAATGCAAATAAAAGAGAAATGCAAGTAAAAAAATCCTACACCCACTGTATAAGACACACCCAGTTTTCTAACCCCACATTTTTCAAAAAAGATGAGTCTCATTCATGGGAAAATATGATATACACCCACAAAATGTCTCTGTGAACTTTTCTTTTTTTCTTTTTTTTTTCCCCAGAAAGGGAGAGAGTCAGAGAGAGGAATAGATAGTGACAGACGAACAGAGAGAGAGTTCTTATTATGTGCCAGGTCACAGATCAATCATCAGTTTTTCGTTGTGACCCATTATTTGTTGATTGACTCCTGACTCATATGTGCCTTGACCAGGGGGCTATATTTCATAGAGTGACCGCTTTTTCTAGACAGCAACCTTGGGCTCAAGATGGTGAGCGAAATAAAAGAAAAATGACAATGGATTTTTTTTGAGCTTTTGCAGCTTAAATTGCTTAGAGGAATGAATTATTTTTTTCAAAATCTCACCCCAAGAAGAAATAACTGTTAAGGTTGTAAAGTAGCATATCTCCCCATGTATAAGTAGCCTCCCTCTATAAGTAGCACCTTAATTTTGGGGCACAAAAGTTGAGAAAATGATAACAAATGCGAAGAAACAGCAAATGCATGTAAAAATACAACAACCACAATATAAGATGCACCCAGGTTTCAAATCCCACATTTTTAAAAATGATGAGTTTTATACATAGGAAAATATGAATTGAAACTCCAATATCTCTGTGAACATTTCTTTCTTTTCTTTTTTTCTTTTTTATAGAGTCATAGAGAGAGTGAGAGAGAGGGATAGATAGGGACAAACAGACAAGAATGGAGAAAATTTTTTATTAAGTGCCAGGTCACAGATCAATCATTATTTTTTCATAAAGACACCTTAGTTGTTCATTGACTGCTCTCTCATATGTGCCTTGACAAGGGGGCTACAGCTGACTGAGTTACCCCTTCTTCAAACCAGCAACATTGGGATCAAGCTGTTGAGCTTTGCAAAAACGAGATGAGCCCATGCTCAAGCTGGCAACTTTGGGATCTCAAATCTGGGTACTGCACATTCCAGTCAAATGCTTTAACCACTGCGCCACTGACTTGTCAGTCTGTGAACATTTTGTTTCTTTTACATTCCCTGGATTTTATTTAGTACCCTGGTTTCTGGTGTAGGTGGAATGGCTGTGTATTTTAAGGTTTTATTCTTCTAAAATATATTCATCACTACATTTTTTTAATAGATTTACTTATGTAGTTTTTATTTTCATTAATTTTAAGGTATTTTGCAGCTTGAATTGTGATTTTGAGGGGGGGTATTCAGGAGTGAATTTCCTTACCATTTAAAAAAGGTATTTTAGTTAATTTCTATTACTGTTTAGTATATTAAGTGTAAAGACGACAAGAAACATGCTTTATATCATTTCTAAGGTTAGAGATAATTGAAACGTGCTTGAAAGAACATACAGGATTAACTGTGGAAAATGTTTTCCAAGAGCGCTTCCCTGCTGCCACCTTGTGTGCACCTTGGAAATAACAGCTCAGAGCAGTTCACCTGGAAAAACACAGCAGTTGAGTGTTGTGCGTTGTCTATCGATGTTGAATTGAAGGCTATCTAGAAGATAATTTCAAAACTTGTAAATATAAGAAAGTTTTAGTTACTGTTGGCTACCTGTTTCAATGTTAACTGTAGTGTAAGCAAGAGATACACTTCATATCATTACAATCATCTGAAGTTTGCTGGAACTTGCTCCATAGCACATAAAATATTGGTCTCTGTTACATGTGCTTGTCTGCTACCAACTTGTTTGCATCTTGGGAATCAGATTCAGTACATGTCCAAAGCAAAGGTGTGGTAGATAAGATTGTCTAAAACCATTGATTCCAATTAGCCGCTTCTGTGAAGTATTTCTGTATCTTTAGTGGGTTTTCTTTCTGGGAATCTACCATTTCATCTTGTTTTTCTTTTTTCCTTCCAGCCATGCTTTCATAAAGCCTTTGAAAGTGTTCTTCATATACCAGGCACTGTGCTAAGAGCTCATGTCCCTGCACTAAGTCACTTCCCATTCTACTATTTTTACATCTGTCTTTTGAACTTCTTTTATTTAAATCTACTTATTGTATTGTAAATTATTATGTGTTTGATTTGACAAGTATATAGCATTTTATCAACTTTTTATTATAAAAATGATATTCTTATTGGAGAAATGTAAATAAATGATAAGAAAAACAAAACAACAAATTTTCATACATAGATATCAACTGTTAATTTTAGTCATTTTCTTTCCATATTCTTTGTGTACCAATTATATTTCCCTATGTATATGTTCTCAGGTACATTGGGTGTGTGTACCCAATGTGTGCATAGATGTGCATTGCACGTGAGCATACCTCTCTGTTTCAATAGTGACAGTCATTAGTGGATAGTTGTGTATGTATGCAAATGAATATTTATTCACTCTTCCAGTAAAAACTTATTGAATTTTCATTATATGCAAAGCACTGTGCTTAACACAGGTTGACAATAGTGAATGGGAGAGACTCACTTTCTGTCTTTAAGGATATTACACTCTCATAAAGTAGAAAGAAGAAGGAAAAAATATACATAAAAATTATAAGTTGTGACAAACACTGGATTTGGTAATGCAATACCTTTGGTCCCAGTTGTGATTGATCGTGGCATGGTTAAGTATATCAGTTTCTCGGAAGGCAGAGCTGAGAAATAAGTCTTGGTTCTTCAAGAATGCATGATCTCAGCTATAAAACTGAGAAAATTTACAAGTGATGCAACAAATACCCTGGGAGGTGTTCTGTGACCAAAAGAACCTAAATTGTAAGTGCGAACCAGGCTCAGATAAATTCTGAAAACCAAAGCTTAAGAGGTTTTTCAGTCTGGACTGCTGCCATGGCACAAAAAAAGTGCATATTAAGAAAGGTGTGAATTCGTGCTCAACAAGCAGAAATACAGATTGTATATGCCCCTGAATGACACAAGCCTAGAAAAGACTTCTGATGTTGTCACCACAGCAGACTAGATTATTATTTTATTTTATTTTTTATATGCCTCAGGTTCTCTCTAGTAATTTTATCCCCCTAGAGACAATGACTTGCTTACACCAGAGAGCTGACTAGTTAGAGAATCACACTCATACAGTAATGTCATTGGATTGGTCCCGGTTCAAGGCACATACAGAAACAGATTGATATTTCTGACTATCTGTCTGTCTTTTTCCCCCCACTTCCTCTCTCTAAAATTAAAAATTAAATAAAAGAAAAAATGACAATGGCTATTTTTTTGTTGTTTTCACAGCTTAAATTGCATAGAAGAATGAATTATGTTTTTCAAAATCTCCCCACAAGAGAACATAGGTAGTAAGGTTGTAAAGTACCATATTTCCCCATGCATAATATGCCTCCCTGTAGAAGACACACCTTCATTTTTGGGCACAAAATTTGAGAAAATGATAACAAATGCGAAGAAACAGGAAATGCAAGTAAAATATACTACAACCACTGTATAAGACGCACCCAGTTTTCAAACCCCACATTTTTCAAAAAAGATGAGTCTTAAATGAGGGAAAATATGGTATACACCTGCTGAATATCCCTGTGAACCCTTTATTTATTTCTTTCTTTTCTATTTATTTATGGAGATGGTGAGAGAGTCAGAAAGAGGGATAGATAGGGACACACAGATAGAAAGGTAAAGAGTTTTTTTTTTTAATTATGTGCCAGGTCACAGATCAATCATCAGTTTTTTGTTTTGACACCTTAGTTGCTCATTGACTGCTCTCTCATTGTGCCTTGACCAGGGAACTACTGCTGACCTAGGAACCTCTTGCTCGAGCCAGTGAGACCATTGGGCTAAAGATGTTGAGCTTTGCTTAAGCCAGATAAGCCAACGCTCACGCTGGCAACCTTCGGATCTTTCAGAAGAGGTTACGTATTAGTGAATTTCATTAATTTAAAAAAGGGATTTTAGTTAATTTCTATTACTGTTTAGTATATTAAGTGTAATAATGACAAGAATCATGCTTTATATCATTTCTAAGGTTAGAGGTAGTTGAAACTTGCTTGAAAGAACATACAAGGTTAAGTGTGGAATGCGTTATCCAAGAGCACTTCCCTGCTGCCACCTCATGTTCACCTTAGAAATAACAGCTCAGAGCAGTTCACCAGAAAAAACACAGCAGTTGGGAGTTGTGCTTTATCTATCAATGTTGAAACCAAGACTATTTAGAAGATACTTTTATAAATTGTAAATATAAGGAATTTCCAGTTACTGTTTCCTACTTGTTTCAATGTTAATTCTAGTGAAAGCAATAGAAATATTTCATATTATTTCAATCCTCTGATGTTGGCTGAAACTTGCTGCATAGAATATACAGTAATGGTCTCTCTTACATGTGCTTCTCTGCTGCCTCCTCGTTGCATCTTGGGAATCATGCCTCAGAACAGATACAAAGGAAAGAAATAGTAGAGAGGATTGTCCACAAATGTTGATTTCAATTTGCCAGTTCTGTAAATATTTTGTATTCTTAGTGATTTGATTTCTGGAAATCTATCGGTTCACCTTGTTCTTCTTCTTTTCTTCCAGCAATGCTTTCATAAAGCCTTTGAATGATTCCATCATATATCAGGCACTGTACAAGGAACTGTATGAGTAGTTGGTGCACTCAATGTCTTCCCATTCTACTATTTTTACTTCTGCTTTTGGACTCCTTTATTTAAATTTTCTTAATGTAATGTAAAATAAGATGTGCTTTGATTTGAAAAGTATGTTGAATGTAACTGCATTTTTATTATAAAAACTGTATTCTTATTGCAGAAATGCAAGAGAAAATGAATAGAATACAAAACAACAAATTTTCATCCAGAGATAACTACTGTTAATATTATGACATTATCTTTCCATATTCTTAGTGTACCTATTATACTTGTATATCTATATGTACTAAGGTACATTTGGTGTGCATACATATGTGTGTATAGATGTGCATTGCATATTAGCATATCTCTCTGTGTCCACAGTTTTTATCATTTTTGGATACATGTGTATGCATGCAATTTACTATGTATTCTTTCATTCATTAAACACTTATTGTATTTCTATTATGTTCCAGGCACTGTGCTCTACACTGGTTGCCTATAGTGAAAGAGACAGACTTTCTATATGAATGATACACTGCCATGCTGTAGACAGAGGAGGAAAAATGTATATAAATAAAATAATTATAAGTTCTGACAAACACTGGATATAGTAGTGAAATTTCTTGTTCCCAGTTTTCATTGATTGTGGCAATATTCAGTATATCAGTTTCTCAAAAGGCAGAGCTAAGACCAAAGTCTCAGTTTTTCAGCACTGTGTGTTCTCAGCTCTAAAACTGAGAATATTCTCAAGAGCTGAACATAGACGGTGGGAGGTTTTCTGTGAGCAAAAGGACCTAGCTTGTAAGTGGTGACCCAGGCTCAGATAAATTCTGATGTCCAAAGCTTAGGAGGTCTCTCAGTCTGGGCTGCTGCAACAGCACAAGAAATAAGTGCATGTTAGGAAAGTGTTCACATCAGAAATATTTTTTATGTCCCTAACAGTCAAGAGCAAAGAAAAGTCTTCTGGTGTTGTCACCACAGCAGACTAGATTATTGTTTAATTTTTAATTACCTCAGTTTTTCTCTAGTAATTTTCCCCCTAAACACAATGGCTTGCTATCACCAGATAGCTCAGTAGATAGAGCATCACACACATACACTAATGTCATAGGTTTGGTCCTTGGTCTAGGCATATACAGAAACATATTGATGTTTCTGACTATCTGTGTGTCTGTTTTCCCCCTCTTTCTTTTTCTAACATTAATAACTAAATAAAAGAAAATGACAATGGCTTCTCTTTGGTGTTTTTTCAGCTTAAATTCTTTAGAGAAATGAATTATTTTTTTCAAAATATCACCCCAAGAGAAAATAAATGGTAAGGTTGTAAAGTGCCATATCTGCCCATGTATAAGTAGCCTCCCTCTATAAGTACAACCTTAAATTTGGGGCACAAAATTTGAAAAAATGATAACAAATGCGAATAAACAGCAAATGCAAGAAAAAATACAACAACCACTGTATAAGATGCACCCAGGTTTCCAATTTCACATTTTTAAAAACGATGAGTTTTATACATAGGAAAATATAGATAGAAACTCAAAATGTCTCAGTGAACATTATTTTCTTTACTTTTTTTCTTTTTTTCAGAGTCATAGAGAGAGAGAGAGAGAGAGATAAATAGGGACAAACAGACAAGAATGTAGAAAACTTTTTATTATGTGCCACGTCACAGATCAATCATCATTTTTTTGTAAGGACACCTAAGTTGTTCATTGACTGCTCTCTCATATGTACCTTGACCAGGGGGCTACAACTGACCCAGTGACCCCTTGTCGAGACAGCGACATTGGTATCAAGCTGTTGAGCTTTGCTAAAAGGAGATGAGCCCACGCTCAAGCTGGTGAATTTGCGATCACAAATCTGGGTACTGCGCATTCCAGTCAAATGCTGTACCCACTGCACAACTGCCTTGTCAGTCTGTGAATATTTTGTTTCCTTTACATTCTCTGCATTTTATTTAGTATCCTGGTTTTTAGTATGGGTGGAAACGCTGTATATTTTAAGGTTTTATTTCTCTAAAATGTATACATCACTTCATTTTTTTATAGATTTTCTTATGTAGTTTTCATTTTCAATAATTTTAAGGTATTTTGCAGCTTGAATTGTGATTTTGATGGGCGGTTATTCAGGAGGGAATTCCCTTACCTTAAAAAAAGGGATTTTAGTTAATTTCTAATACTGTTTACTATATTAATTGTAATGATGACAAGAAATATGCTTTATATCATTTCAAAGATTAGAGGTATTTGAAACTTGCTTAAAAGTACATACAGGATTATCTGTGGAAAATATTTTTCAAGAGAACTTCCCTACTTCAACCTCATGTGCACATTGGAAATAACAGCTCAGAGCAGTTCACCTGGAAAAACACAGCAGTTGGGTGTTGTCCGTTACCTATCAATGTTGAATCAAAGGCTATCTAGAAAATACTTTCATAACTTGTATATATAATGGAGCTTTAGTTACTGTTTGCTAACTGTTTCAATGTTAACTGTAGTGTAAGCAAGAGATACACTTCATATTTCAATCTTCTGAAGTGAGCTGGAACTTGCTCCATAGCACATAAAATATAGGTCTCTGTTACATGTGCTTCTCTGCTGCCACCTCGTTTTCATCTTAGGAATCATGCTTCAGTACAAGTCCAAAGGAATGTTTTGGTAGATAAGATTGTCTTCAACCATTGATTCTAATTAGCCGATTCTGTAAAGTATTTCTGTATCTTTAGTGTTTTTTTTTCTGGGAATCTATTGTTTCATCTTGTTTTTCTTTTTTCCTTCCAGCCATGCTTTCTTAAAGCCTTTGAAAGTGCCCTTCATATACCAGGCACTGTGCTAAGAGCTCATGTCCCTGCACTCAGTCACTTCCCATTCTACTATTTGTACATCTGTCTTTTGAAATTCTTTTATTTAAATCTACTTAATGTATTGTAAATTATGATGTGCTTTGATTTGACAAGTATTTAGTATTTTAACAGCTTTTTAGTATAAAAATGGTATTTCTATTGCAGAAATGCAAAAAAATTATAAGAAAAACAAAACAACAAATTTTTATACATAAATATCAAATGTTAACTTTAGCCATTTTCTTTCGGTATACTTTGTGTGCCAATTATATTTTTCTATGTATATGTACTCAGGTACATTGGATGTGTGTACCCAATGTGTGCATAGATGTACATTGCACGTGAGCATACCTCTCTGATTCAATAGTGTCTATCATTTGTGGTTATTTGTGTACGTATGCAAATGAATATTTATTCACTCTTCCAGTAAAAACTTATTGAATTTTTATTATATGCCAGGCACTGTGCTCAACACTGGTTGCCAGTAGTGAATGGGAGAGACTCACTTTCTGTCTTTATGGATATTACACTGTCATGGAGTAGAAAGAAGAAGGAAAAATATACGTAGAAAAATTATATGTTGTGACAAACACTGGATTTGGTAGTGCAATACCTTTGGTCCCAGTTGTGATTGATCATGGCATGGTTAAGTATATCAGTTTCTCAGAAGGCAGAGCTGAGACATAAGTCTTGGTTCTTCAGGAATGCATGATCTCAGCTATAAAACTGAAAAAATTTACAAGTGATGCAAAAAAATACTCTGGGAGGTGTTCTGTGACCAAAAGAACCTAACTTGTAATTGTTGACCCAGGTTCAGATAAATTCTGAAAACCAAAGCTTAGGAAGTTTCTCAGTCTGGACTGCTGCCTAGGGCACAAGAAATAGTGCATGTTAGGAAAGGTGTCAATTCGTGCTCAACAATCAGAATTACTGATTGTATTTGTCCCTGATTGTCAAGAGCCTAGAAAATCTTCTTGTGTTGTCACCAGAGCAGACTAGATTATTATTTTATTTTCATTTGCCTCAGGTTGTCTCTAGTAATTTTGTCCCCCTAGAGACAATGGCTTTCTTACACCAGAGATCTCACTAGTTAGAGCATCACACTCATACAGTAATGTCATAGGATTGGTCACGGTTCAAGGCACATACAGAAACAGATTGATGTTTCTGACTATCTGTCTGTCTTTTTCCCCCCAATTCCTCTCTCTAACATTAAAAATTAAATAAAAGAAAAAATGACAATGGCTATTTTCTTGTTGTTTTCACAGCTTAAATTGTATAGAAGAATGAATTATAATTTTCAAAATCTCACCACAAGAGAAAATATGTAGTAAGGTTGTAAAGTTCCATAATTCCCCATGCATAATATACCTCTTTATAGAAGACGCACCTTCATTTTTGGGCACAAAATTTGAGAAAATGATAACAACTGCGAAGAAACAGGAAATGCAAGTAAAATATACTACAACACTCTATAAGATGACCCACTTTTCAAAACCCACATTTTTCAAAAAAGTTGAACCTTAAGCGAGGGCAAAGATGATATACACCAGCCGAATGTCTCTGTGAACCTTTCATTTCTTTCTTTCTTTTAATTTCTTTTTTTTTTTACAGAGACAGTGAGAGAGTCAGAGAGAGTGATAGATAGGGACACACAGAAATGAATTTAAGGTGTTTCTTTTTTATTATGTTCTAGGTCACAAATCAATCATCAGTTTTTTGTTGTGACACCTTAGTTGCTCTTTGCTCTCTCATTGTGTCTTGACCAGGGAATTACAGCTGACCGAGTAACCTCTTGCTTGAGCCAGTGAGCCCATTGGGCTAAAGCCAGTGAGCTTTGCTCAAACCACATAAGCCCACGCTCAAGATGGAGACCTTGGTATCTCAACCTGGGTCCTCCGCATTCCAGTCAAATGCTCTATCCACCACACCACCGCCTCCTCAGGCTGTGAAAATTTTTATCTTTTACTTTCTATGGATTTTGTTTAGTATCTTGTTTCATAGTATGGGTGGAAACGTTGTGCATTTTAAAGTTTTTTTTCCACTAAAATGTATTCATTACAACATTTTTCCATAGGTTTTCTTATGTAATTTTTATTTCCATTAAGTTTAAAGTATTTTGTAACTTGAATTTTGATTTTGAGCAGGGGTTATATAGGAGTGAATTTCCTAACTTAAAAAAGGAAGGGTTTTTTAGTTAGTTTTTATTACTGATTTCTAGAGTAAGAGTAATAACAAGAAGAAACATGCTTTATATCATTTCAAAGGTTTGAGGTAGTTGAAACTTGCTTGAAAGAAAATATAGGATTGTCTGTGGGAAATGTTTTCCAAGTGCGCTTGTCTGCTGTCACCTCATGTACACTTTGGGAATAACAACTCAGAGCAGTTCACCAGAAAAAACACAGCAGTTGGGAGTTGTGCTTTATCTATCAATGTTGAAACCAAGACTATTTAGAAGATACTTTTATAACTTGTAAATATAAGAAATTTCCAGTTACTGTTTGCTACTTGTTTCAACATTAACTCTACTGAAAGCAATAGACATATTTGATATTATTTCAATCTTCTGAAGTTGGCTGAAACTTGCTGCATAGCACATACAATAATAGACTCTATTACATGTGCTTCTCTGCTGCCACCTCGTGTGCATCTTGGGAATCACGCCTCAGTACAGATCCAAAGGAAAGAAATAGTAGAGAGGATTGTCTACACACGTTGATTCCAAATTGTTGGATCTGTAAATTTTTTGTGTATTCTTAGTGATTTGATTTCTGGGAATCTATCGATTCATCTCGTTTTTCTTCTTTCCTTCCAGCAATGCTATCATAAAGCCTTTTAATGTTCCCATTATATACCAGGCACTGTGCTAGGAACTACATGAGTAGTTGATGCATTCAATGTCTTCCGATTCTACTATTTTTACTTCTGCTTTGGGCTCTTTTATTTAAATCTTCTTAATGTATTGTAAAATAAGATGTGCTTTGATTTGAAAAGTATGTTGAATGTAACTGCTTTTTTATTATAAAAACTGTATTCTTATTGCAGAAGTGCAAGAAAAAATGAATAGAAAACAAAACAAATTTTCATACAGAGATAACTACTGTTAATATTATGACATTATCTTTCCATATTCTTAGTGTACCTATTATATTTCTATATCTATACGTACTAAGGTACATTGGGTGTGCATACATCTGTGTGTATAGATGTGCATTGCATATGAGCATATCTCTCTGTGTCCACAGTTTTTATCATTTGTGGATACCTGTGTATGCATGCAAATTACTATTTATTCTTTCATTCATTAAACACTTATTGTATTTCTATTATGTTCCAGGCACTGTGCTCTACACTGGTTGCCACTGTATAAGACGTACGCATTTTTCTAACCTAACATTTTTCAAAAAAGATGAGTCTTATAAATGGAGAAATATAGTATACACCCTCCATATGTCTCTGTGAACATTTCTTTTTTTCCTTTTTTTTTTTTTACAGAGACTAGGAGAGAGTCTGAGAAAGGAATAGATAGGGACAGACAGACAGAAACAGACAGATTTTTTATTATGTGCCAGGTCACAGATCAATCATCAATTTTTTGTTGTGACCCCCTTACATGTTCATTGACTCCTGTCTCATATGTGACTTGACCAAGGGACTACAACTTATCGAGTGACCGATTGCTTGAGCCAGTGACCTTGGGATTAAGCTGGTGAACTTTGCTCAAATCATATGTGCCCTCGGTCAAGCTGGCCATCCTGGATTCTCAAACCTGGGTTCCCTGCATTCCAGTCAACTGCTCTAAGCACTGTATCATCACCTGCTTAGTCTGTCAACAGTTTTTTTTTTTACTTTCTCTGGATTTTATTTAGTATCCTAGTTCTTAATATAGGTAGAAAGGCTGTGTATTTTAAGGTTTTCTTGCCATAAAATATATTCATCACTACATTTTACAATAGGTTTCTTTTTGTAGTTTTTATTTCCAATAATATTAAGGTATTTTGCATCTTGAATTGTGATTTTTGAGGGGGGGTTATTTAGGAATAATTTCCTTACCGTCAAAAAATGGAATTTTTGGTTAATTTCTATTACTGCTTACTATATTAAGTGTAATGACAACAAGAAACATGTTTTATATCATTTCTAAGGTTAGAGGTAGTGGAAACTTCCTTGAAAGAACATACAGGATTATCTGTGGTAAATGTTTTCCAAGTGCACTTCCCTGGCTCAACCTCATGTGCACATTTGGAAAACAGCTCAGATGAGTTCACCTGGAAAAATACATCAGTTGGGTTTGTTCGTTATCTATCAGTGTTGAATCCAAGGCTATCTAAAAGAAACATTTATAACTTGTAAATATAAATAAATTCTAGTTACTGCTTGCTAGTTTTTTCAACGTTAATTGTAGTGAAAGCAAGAGATATACTTGGTATCATTTCAATCCTCTGAAGTTGGCTGGAACTTGCTCCATAGCCCATACAATAATGGTCTCTGTTACATGTGCTTCTCTGCTGACACCTCGTGTGCATCTTGAGAATCACGCCTCATTACTGGTGTAAAGGAATATTTTGGTTGACAGCGTTGTCTATAAACTTTGATTCTAATTTGCAGTTTCTGTAAAGATTTTATGTATCCTTAGTGGTTTGTTTTCTGAAAATTTTCGGTTCATCCTGTTTTTCTACTTTCTTTCCAGCCATGCTTTCATAAAACCTTTGAAAGTGCCCATCATATACCAGGCACTGTGCTAGGAACTGATGTACGTGCACTCAATGACTTCCATTTCTACGCTTTTAACTTCTGTCTTTTTAACTTCTTTTCTTTCTTTATTTTTCTGAAGCTGGAAACGAGAGAGACAGTCAGATAGACTCCCGCATGCGCCCGACCGAGATCCACTCAGCACGCGCACTAGGGGGCGTAGCTCTGCCAACCAGGCGCGGATGTTCTGCACCCCCGGGTCGTAGCCCTGTTGCGACCAGAGCCACAGCAGCGCCCGTGTTACCTTTGCTCCAATGGTGCCTCGGCTGTAGGGGGAGGGGAGACAAAGAGAGGAAAAAGAGGACGAGAGGTTGAAAAGAAGATGGGCGCTTCTCCTTTATGCCTTAGCCAGAAATCAAATCCTGGACTTCTGCACACATGGCTGATGCTCTACCACTGAGCCAACCAGCCAGGCCTTAACTACTTTTACATACATCTACTTCATGTATTGTAAAATAGGATGTGCTTTAATTTGACAAGTACATTAAATTTTAACAGCTTTTTCATTATAAAAAATGTATTCTTATTGCAGGAGTGCAAGAAAAATGATCTCAAAAACAAAAACAACAACAAATTTTCATACAGATATATCTACTGTTAATATTAGGACATTTTCTTTTCATATTTTTTGTGTACCTCTTATATTTCTATGTGTATATATACTCTGGTATATTGGGTGTGTTTACATCTGTGTGCATAGATGTGAATTGCACATGGGCATATTTCTCTGGGTCCAGAGTGTCTGTCATTTGTGCATATCTGTGTACGTATGCAAATGAATATTTATTTAGTCATTCAGGAAACATTTATTGTATTTCTCTTATGTGCCAGGCACTGTGCTTGACAATTTTTGCCAATAGTAAATGAGACAGACTCACTTTTTGTCTTTATGAATACTACACTTCCATGGGGTGACAGAAAGAAAAAATATATACATAAATAAAATAATCATAAGTTTATCAAGCATTGAATTTCGTAGTGCAATATCTTTGGTGTCGGTTATGATTTATTTCGGCGAGGTTCAGTGTATCAGTTTCACAGAAGGCAGAGATGAGACATAAGTCTCAGTTTTTTAGCAATGCATATTCTCAGGTACAAAAATAAGAAAATATAGAAGTTATGAAACAAAGACCCTGGGACGTGCTCTGTGAGGAAAAGAACCTAGCTTGTATGTGGTGACCAATGCTCAGATAAATTCTGATGTCGAAAACTCAGGAGCTCTATTAGTCTGGACTGCTGCCATGGCACAAGGTAAAATCCATGTTAGGAAAGGTGTCACTTTGACTAAGCAATTAGTAATAGTGATTATGCCTTTCAATTTCAAGAGTATATAAAGTATTCTGCTGTGGTCAACACAGCAGACCAGATTATCATTTTATTTTTTAATATCCTCTGTTGATCTCTCGTAAATTCTTTCCCCAAAAGACAAAGGCTTGCTCTCACCAGAGAGCTCAGTCGTTAAAGCATCTCACACATATGCTAATGTCATAGGTTTGCTCCTGGGTCAAGGCACATACAGAAAAAAATTGATGTTTCTGACTATCTGTCTGTATTTTCCCACCTTTATCCTGTATCTAACATGAATAACTAAATAAAAGAAAAAATGACAATGGCTTTTTTGTTGTTGTTTTTGCAGCTTAAATTTCAGAGAAGAATGAGTTATGTTTTTCAAAATCTCATCCCAAGAGAAAATAAATGGTAAGGTCTTAAAGTCCCAGAGTTCCCCATGTATAAGAAGTCTCTCTGTATAAGACGCACCTTAATTTTGGGGCACATATTTTGTGAATATGATAACAAATGCGAATAAACGGGAAATGCAAGTAAAAAATACTACAACCACTGTATAAGATGCACGCAGTTTTCTAATTTCACATTTTTCAAAAAAGATGAGTCTTATACATGGAGAAATATGGTATACACCCTGCAAATGTCCCTGTGAACATTTCTTGTTTTCCTTTTTTTTTTTTTTTTTTTTTTACAGAGACAGGGAGAGAGTCAGAGAGAGAAATAGATAAGGACAGACAGACAGAAATGGACAGAGTATTTTTTATGTGTCAGGACACAGATAAATTATCAGTTTTTCATTTTGACACCTTACATGTTCATTGACTCCTGTCTCATATGTGACTTGACCAGGGGGCTACAACTGATCGAGTGACTGATTGTTTGAGCCAGTGACCTTGGGCTTAAGCTGGTGAGCTTTGCTCAAATCATATGAGCCCTCAGTCAAGCTGGCGACCTTGGAAACTCAAATCTGGGTTCCCTGCATTCCAGTTGAATGCCCTAACCACTGTGCCGTCGCCTGCTCAGGCTGTGAACAGATTTTTTTTTAACTTTCTCTGTATTTTATTTAGTATCCTGGTTCTTAATATAGGTAGAAAGGCTGTGTACTTTAATGCTTTCTTGCCATAAAATATATTAATCACTATCTTTTTCCATAGTTTTTTTTTGTCGTTTATATTTCCATTAAAGTGTTTTACAACTTCAATTATAATTTTGAGGGGGCTGTTATCTAAGAGTGAATTTCCATACCTTCAAAAAAGTGATTTTAGTTATTTTCTATTACTGTTTACTATATTAAGTGTAATGACAACAATAAACATGCTTTATATCATTTCTCAGGTTAGGGGTAATTGAAACTTGCTTGAAAGAATATACAGGATTATCTGTAGTAAATGATTTCCAATTGTGCTTCCCTGCAATCACCTTGTGTGCACCTTGGAATAACAGCTCAGATCAGTTCACATAGAAAAATACATCAGTTGGCAGCTGTGCGTTATCTATCAATGTTGAATCCAAGTCTATCTAAAAGAAACTTTTAAAACTTGTAAATATAAAAAATTTCTAGTTAGTGCTTGCTACTTCTTTCAACGTTAATTGCAGTGAAAGCAAGAGATATACTTGGTATCATTTCAATCCTCTGAAGTTGGCTGGAATGTGCTCTACAGCACATACAATAATGGTCTCTGTTACATGTGCTTCTCTGCTGTCACCACGTGTTCATTTTGAAAATCACGCCTCAGTACAGTTCCAAAGGAATAGTTTGGTAGAGAGCATTGTCTATAAAATTTTATTCCAATTTGCCTTTTCTGTAAAGATTTTATATATCCTTAGTGGTTTGTTTTCTGAAAATCTCTCAGTTCATCTTGTTTTTCTCTTTCCTTCCAGCCATACTTTCATAAAACCTTTGAAAGTGCCCATGATATACCAGGCACGGTGCTAGGAACTCAAGTCTCTGCACTCAATGACTTCCATTTCTACGCTTTTATCTTCTCTTTTAACTTCTTTTTTTTTGTATTTTTCTGAAGCTAGAAACAGGGAGAGACAGTCAGACAGACTCCCGCATGCGCCCGACTGAGATCCACTCAGCACGCCCACTAGGGGGCGATGTTCTGCTCACCAGGATTCCATGCTCTTCACCCTCGTGTCATCACTCTGTTGCAACCAGAGCCACTCTAGCGCCTTGGGAGGAAGGCAAGGAGCCATCCCTAATGCCAGGGCCATCTTTGCTCCAATGATGCCTTGGTTGCGGGAGGGGAAGAGAGAGACAGAGAGGAAAGAGAGGGGGAGGGGTGAAGAAGCAGATGGGGATTTCTTCTCTGTGCCCTGGCCAGGAATCAAACCCGGGACTTCTGCACGTGAGGCCGACGCTCTACCACTAAGCCAACCAGCCAGGGCTTAACTTCTTTTACATGTATCTACTTCATGTATTGTAAAATAGGATGTGCTTTGATTTGACAAGTATGTTGAATTTTAACTACTTTTTCATTATATAAAATGTATTCTTATTGCAGTAGTGCAAGAAATGATCTCTAAAACAACAACAACAAATTTTCATACAGTTAAAATTATGACATTTTCTTTTCCTATTCTTTGCGTACTTCTTATATTTCTCTATGTATATATACTCAGGTACATTGGGATTGTGTACATCTGTGTGCATAGATGTGCATTGCACATGAGCGTATCTCTCTGTGTCCACAGTATCTGCTATTTTTGGATATCTGTCTACGTATAAAAATTATTATTTATTTATTCATTCATTGAAGAAACACTTATTGTATTTCTATTATGTGCCAGGCACTGTCCTCAATGCTGGCTGTCTATAGTGAATGAGACAGACTAACTTTCTTTCTTTATGAAAACTACACTGTCATGGGGTGGACAGAACGAAAAAATATATACATAAATAAAAAAATCGTAAGTTTAAGAAGCACTGAATTTGGAAGTGCAATATTTTTGCTGTCATTTATGATTTATTGTGGCAAGGTTCAGTATATCAGTTACTCAGAAGGCAGAGCTGAGACATAAGTCTCAGTTTTTCAGCAATGTGTGTTCATAGGTATAAAATTGAGAAAAAATAGAAGTTATGAAACAAAGACCCTGGGAGGTGTTCTGTGAGAAATAGATCCTAATTTTTATATGGTGGCCAAAGCTCAGATAAATTCTGATGTCCAAAGCATAGGAGGTCTCTAAGAATGAACTACTGCCAAGGCACAAGAGAAAGTGCATGTTAGGAAAGGCGTACCTTTGTACTAAGCAAATAGAAATAGTGATTATGCCCCTGAAATCCAAGAGTAAAGTGAATTCTTCAGGTGCTGTCACCACAGCAGATTAGATTATCATTTTAATTTTTAATTACCTCTGGTTTTCTCTAGTAAATTTTTCCCCAAAATACAATGGCTTGCTCTCACCAGAGAGCTCAGTAATTAAAGCATCACACCCATACGCTAACATCATAGGTTTGCTCCTGGGTCAAGACATATACAGAAACAGATTGATGTTTCTGACTATCTGTCTTTTTCCCCCTTTATCTTGTTTTTACAATAAATAAACAAATAAAATAAAAAATGACAATGGCTTTTTTGTTGTTGTTTTTGCAGCTTAAATTGCATAGAAGAATGAATTATGTTTTTCAAAATTTCACCCCAAGAGGAAATAAATGGTAATGTTGTAAAGTACCATATTTCCCCATGTGTAAGAAGGCTCCCTGTATATGACGCACCTTAATTTTGGGGCAGAAATTGTGAGAAAATGATAACAAATTTCAATAAACGGGAAATGCAGGTAAAAAATACTACAACCACTGTATAAGACGCACCCAGTTTTCTAACTCCACGTTTTTCAAAAGATATGAGTCTTATACATGGGGAAATATGGTATACACTCTCCAAATGTCTCTGTGAACATTTCTTTTTTTCTTTTTCCTGTTTTTACAAAAACAGGGAGAGAGTGAGAGAGAAGGATGGATAGGGACAGACAGACAGAAATGGAGAAAGTTTTTATTTTGTGCAAGGACACAGATCAATCATCAGTTTTTCTTTGTGACCCCTTACGTGATCATTGACTCCTGTCTCATATGTTTGTTGACCAGGGGGTTACAGCTGATGAAGTGACCACTTGCTCGAGCCAGCGACCTTGGACCAATGCTGGTGATCTTTGCTCAAACCACAGGAGAACATGCTCAAGCTGGCGGCCTTGGGATCTCAAACCTGGGTCCTGCACATTCCAGTTAAATACTCTAACCCCTGCGTCATCGCCTGTTCAGGCTGTGAACATATTTTTTTTTTTACTTTTTCTGAATTTTATTTAATATTGTGTTTCTCAGTATGGGTGAAAAAGCTGTGTATTTTAAGGTTTTCTTGCCCTAAAATATTTTCATCACTATATTTTTATATATATATTTCCTTATGTAGTTTTTATTTCCATTAATTTTAAGGTATTTTGCAACTTAAATTATGATTTTAAGGGGAGGGTTATATAGGAGTGAATTTCCTGACCTTCAAATAAGGAATTTTTCATTCATTTTTATGACTATGTACTATATTATGTGTAATGACAACAGGAAACATGCTTTATATCATTTCTAAGGTTAGAGGTAGTTGAAACTTGCTTGAGAGAACATACAGGATTATCTGTGGTAAATGTTTTCCAAGGGCACTTCCTTGCTGCCACCTTGTGTGCACATTGGGAATAACAGCTCAGATCAGTTCATCATGAAAAATACAGCAGTTTTGTGTTGTGAATTATCTATCAATGTTGAAGGCAAGGCTAACTAAAGTAAACTATTATAACTTGTAAATATAAGGAATTACCAGTTACTGCTTGCTCCTTCTTTCAACATTCATTGTAGTGAAAGCAAGAAATACACTCATTATTGTTTCCATCCTATGAAGTTGGCGGGAACTTGCTCCATAGCACATACAATAACGGTCTCTTTTCCATGTGCTTCCCTGCTGACAACTCGTGTGCATCTTGGGAGAATCACGCCTCAGTACGGGTCCAAAGGAATATTTTGTTATGGAGCATTCTCTATAAATGTTGATTCCAATGTGCGGTTTCTGTCAAGTTTTTGTGTATTTTTAGTAGTTTGTTTTCTGAAAATCTCTCGGTTCATCTTGTTTTTCTTTTTTCCTACCAGCCATGGTTTCATAAAGCATTTGAAAGTGCCCATAATATACTAGACAGGGTTCTAAAAACTCATGTCCCTGCACTCAATGACTTCCCATTCTTCTCTTTTAAATTTTGTCTTTTGAACTTCTTTTATATAAATCTACTTCGTGTATTGTAAAATAGGTTGTGCTTTGATTTGACAAGTATGTTGAATTTTATCAGCTTTTTTATTTTAAAAAATGTATTCTTATTGCAGAAGTCAAGAAAAATGATCTCAAAAGCAACAACAACAAATTTTCATACAGATATATCTACTGTTAATATTAAGATATTTTCTTTACATATTCTTTGTGTACCTATTATATTACTTTATGTATATATACTCAGCTATATTGGGTGTGTGTACATCTGTGTACATAGATGTGCACCGCACATGAGCATATCTCTCTGTGTTTACAGTGTCTGTCATTTGTGGATATCTGTGTACATATGCAAATGATTATTTATTAATTAATTCTGGAAACACTTATTTTATTTCAATTATGTGCCAAGCACTGTGACCGACACTTGTTGCCTATAGTGAATGAGACAGACTCACTTTCTGTCTTTATGAATACCACACTGACATGGGGTAGACAGAAAGAAAAAAATATACATAAATAATATAATCATAAGTTTAACAAGCGCTGAATTTGGTAGTGCAATATATTTGGTGTTAGTTATGATTTATTGTGGTGAGGTTCAGTATTTCAGTTTCTCAGAAGGATGAGCTGAGACATAAGTCTCAGTTTTTTAGCAATGCATGTTCACAGATGTAAAACTGAGAAAATATAGAAGTTATGAAACAAAGACCCTGGGAGGTGTTCTGTGAACAAAAGAACCCAGCTTGTATGTCGTGACCAATGCTCAGATAAATTCTGATGTCCAAGTCTTAGGAGGTCTCTCAGTCTGGACTGCTGTCACGGCACAAGAGAAAGTGCATGTTAGGAAAGTGGTCACTTTGTGCTAAACAATTAGAAATGGTGATTATGCACCTGAATTTAAAAAGCAAAGAAAAGTCTTGTGGTGTTGTCACCACAGCAGACTAGATAATCATTTTATTTTTAATTACCTCTGATTTTTTCTACAAAATTTTTCCTTCAAAAGACAATGGCTTGCTCTCACCAGAGAGCTCAATAGTAAAAGCATCACACCCATACGCTAATGTCATAGGTTTGCTCCTGGGTCAAGGCACATACAGTAACAGATTGATGTTTCTGACTATCTGTCTGTATTTTCTCCACTTTATCCTGTGTCTAACATGAATAAATAAATAAAAGAAAAAATGACAATGGCTTTTTTGTTGTTGTTTTTGCAGCTTAAACTGCATAGAATAATGAATTATATTTTTCAATACCTCACCCCAAGAGGAAATAAATGGTAAGGTCTTAAAGTCCCATATTTCCCCATGTATAAGAAGCCTCCTTGTATAAGACGCACCTTAATTTTGGGGCACAAATTTTGAGAAAATGATAACAAATTCGAATAAATGAAAAATGCAAGTAAAAAATACTACAACCACTGTATAAGACGCACCGAGTTTTCTAACCCCACATTTTTCAAAAAAGATGAGTCTTATACATGGGGAAATATGGTATACACCCTCCAAATGTCTCTGTGAACATTTCTTTTTTTCTTTTTTTTTTTTTTGTACAGAGACAGGGAGAGAGTCAGAGAGAGAATGAGATAGGGACAGACAGACAGAAATGGGCAGAGTTTTAATTATGGGCCATGTCACAGATCAATCATCAGTTTTTTGTTGTTAGCTCTTACGTGTTCACTGACTCCTGTCTTATATGTGTCTTGACAAGGGGCTACAGCTGAACGAGTGACCGCTAGCTCGAGCCAACTACCTTGGCTACAAGCTGCTAAGCTTTGCTCAAACCACATGAGCTCACGCTCAAGCTGGCAATCTTGGGATCTCAAGCCTGGGTCCTCCGCATTTCAGTCAAATGCTCTAACCACTGCGCTATTGCCTGCTCAGTCTGTGACCATTTTTTTTTCTTCCTCTGGATTTTATTTAGTATCCCGGTTCTTAATATAGGTACAAAGTCTGTGTATATTAAGGTTTTCTTGCCATAAAATATATTCATCACTACATTTTTTCAATATGTTTCCTTATGTAGTTTTTATTTCCAATAATTTTGAAGTATTTTGCAACCTGAATTTTGATTTTTAAGGGAGGGGTTATTTAGGAATAATTTCCTTACCATCAAAAAAGGGATTTTTAGTTAATTTCTATTGCTGTTTACTATACTAAGTGTAATGACAACAAGAAACATGCTTTATATCATTTCTAAGGTTAGACGTAGTGGAAAATTGCTTGAAAGAACATACAGAATTATCTGTGGTAAATGTTTTCCAAGTTTGCTTTCCTGCCTCCACCTCGTGTGCACCTTTGGAATAACAGCTCAGATCAATTCACCTGGAAAAGTACATCTTTTGGGTGTTGTGCATTATCTATCAATGTTGAATCTAAGGCTATCTAAAAGACTTTTATAACTTGTAAATATAAATAAATTCTAGTTATTGCTTGCTCCTTCTTTCAATGTTAATTGTAGTGAAAGCAAGAGATATACTTGGTATCATTTCAATCCTCTGGATCTGGCTGGAACTTGCTCCATAGCACATAAAATAATGGTCTCTGTTACATGTCCTTCTCTGCTGACACCTCGTGTGCATCTTGAGAATCATGCCTCATTACTGGTGCAAAGGAATATTTTGGTTGACAGCATTGTCTATAAACTTTGATTCTAATTTGCAGTTTCTGTAAAGATTTTTTGTATCCTTAGTGGTTTGTTTTCTGAAAATCTCTCTGTTCTTCTTGTTTTTCTCTTTTCCTGCCAGCCATGCTTTCATAAAGCCTTTGAAAGTGCCCATCATATACTAGGCACTGTGCTAGAAACTCATGTACATTCACTCAATGACTTCCATTTCTACGCTTTTAACTTCTATCTTTTTAACTTCTTTTTTTCTGTATTATTCTGAAGCTGGAAACTAGAGAGACAGTCAGACAGACTCCCGCAGGTGCCCGACCGAGATCCACTCTGCACGCTCACCAGGGGGCGATGTTCTGCCCACCAGGGGCCAATGCTCTGAAACTCTGGTTCATAGACATTTTGTGACCAGAGCCACTCTTGCGCCTGGGGCAGAACCAAGGAGCCATCTCCAGCGCCCCTGTTATCTTTGCTTTAATGGAGCCTCTGCTGTGGTAGGGGAAGAGAGAGACAGAAAGGAATAAGAGGGGGAGAGGTTGAGAAGCAGGTGGTCACTTCACCTGTGTGTCATGGCCGGGAATCAAACCTGGGACTTTTGCACGTGTGGCCAACACTCTAGCACTCTGCCAACAAGCCAGGGCTTAACTTCTTTTATATACATGTACTTCGTGTATTGTAAAATAGGATGTGCTTTGATTTGACAAGTATGTTAAATTTTAACATATTTTTTATTATAATAAATGTATTCTTTTTGCAGAATTGCAAGAAAAATGATCTCTAAATCAACAACAACAAAGTTTCATACAGATATATCAACTGATAATATTATGACATTTTCTTTTCCTATTTTTTGTGTACTTCTTATATTTCTCTATGTATATATACTCAGGTACATTGGGTTTGTGTACATCTGTGTGCATAGTTGTGCATTGCACATGAGCATATCTCTCTGTGTCCACAGTGTCTGTCATTTGTGGATATCTCTGTACGTATGCAAATGATTATTTATTCAATCATTCATTTATTCAAGAAACACTTATTGTATTTCTATTATGTGCCAGGCACTCTCCTCAACACTGGCTGTCTATAGTGAATGAGACAGAATAACTTTCTGTCTTTATGAATACTACACTGTCATGGGGTAGACAGAACGAAAAAATATATACATAAATAAAAAAATCGTAAGTTTAAGAAGCACTGAATTTGGTAGTGCAATATTTTTGCTGTCAGTTATGATTTATTGTGGGGAGGTTCATTATATCAGTTTCTCAGAAGGCAGAGCTGAGACGTAAGTCTCAGTTTTTCAGCAATGCATGTTCACAGGTATAAAACTGAGAAAATACAGAAGTTATGAAACAAAGACCCTGGGAGGTGTTCTGTGAGCAATATATCCTAGCTTTTATGTGGTGGACAAAGCTGAGATAATTTCTAATGTCCAAAGCATAGGAGGTCTCTCAGTCTGGACTACTGCCAAGGCACAAGAGAAAGTGCATGTTAGGAAATGGGTCACTTGGTTCTAAGCAAATATAAATAGTGATTATGCCCCTGAAATCCAAGAGTAAAGAGAAGTCTTCAGGTGCTTTCAGCAAAGCAGATTAGATTATCATTTTATTTTTAATTATCTCTGTTTTTTTCTAGAAAATTTTCTCCCCAAAAGACAATGGCTTATCTCACCGGATTGCTCAGTAGTTAAAGCATCACACCCATACGCTAATGTCATATGTTTGCTTCTGGGTCAAGGCATATACAGAAACAGATTGATGTTTCTGACTATCTGTCTGTCTTTTTCCCCCTTTATCTTGCTTCTAAAATAAGCAAATAAAATAAAATGACAATGGCTTTTTTGTTGTTGTTTTTGCAGCTTAAATAGCATAGAAGAATAAATTATGTTTTTCAAAATCTCACCCCAAGAGGAAATAAATGGTAAGGTGGTAAAGTACCATATTTCCCCATATATTAGAAGCCTCCCTGTATAAGACGCACCTTAATTTTGGGGCACAAATTGTACGAAAATGATAACAAATGCCAATAAATGGGAAATGCAAGTAAAAAATTCTACAACCACTGTATAAGACACACCAAGATTTCTAACCCCACATTTTTCAAAAGATATGAGTCTTATACATGGGGAAATATGGTATACACTCTCCAAATGTCTCTGTGATCATTTCGTTTTTCTTTTTTATTTTTTAAGAGACAGGGAGAGAGTCAGAGAGAGGGATAAATAGGGACAGACAGACAGAAATTAAGAAAGTGTTTATAATGTGCTAGGACACAGATCAATCATCAGTTTTTCTTTGTGACCCCTGAGGTTTCCATTGACTCCTGTCTCATCTGTGCCTTGACTACATATGAGGCTACACCAGGTCCAGTGACTGCTTGCTCGAGCCAGTGACCTTGGGCTCAAGATGGTGAGCTTTGTTCAAACAACAGGAGCCCTAGCTCAAGCTGGTGCCCTTGGGATCTCAAACCTGGGTCCTGCGCATTCCAGGTAATACTTTAATCCCTGCGTCATCACCTGTTCAGCCTGTGAATACTTTTTTCTTTTACTTTCTCTGGATTTTATTTAGTATCCTGTTTCTTAGTATGGATGGAAAAGCGGTGTATTTTAAGGTTTTCTTGCCCTAAAATATATTCCTCACTACATTTTTTATAGGTTTCCTTATGTAATTTTTATTTCCATTAATTCTAAAGTATTTTGTAAGTGAAATTGTGATATTAAGGGGAGGGCTTTTTAGCAGTGAATTTCCTTACCTTCAAAAAAATAATTTTTTGTTAATTTCTATTACTGTTTACTATATTATGTGTAATGACAACGGAAAACATGCTTTATATAATTTTTTACGTTAGAGGTAGTTGAAACTTGCTTGAAAGAACATACAAAAAGATCTGTGGGGAATGTTTTCCAAGTGTGCTTCCCTGCTGCCACCTTGTGTGCTCCTTGGGAATAACAGCTCAGAGCACATCACCTGGAAATATTCAGAAGTTGGGTGTTGTGCGTTATCTATCAATGTTGAATCCAAGGCTGTCCAGAAGATACTTTTATAACTTGTAAATATAAAAGAGTTCTATTTACTCTTTGCTACCTGTTTCAACGTTAACTGTAGTGAAAGCAAGAGATATACTTGATAGCATTTCAATCCTCTGAAGTTGCCTGGAAATTGCTCCATACCACATACAATAATGGTCTCTGTTACATGTGCTTCTCTGCTGCTACCTCGTTTCCATCTTGGAAATCATGGTTCAATACCAGTCTAAAGGAAAGTTTTGGTTTATAATATTGTCTACAACCGTTCATTCGAATTAACTGGTTCTGTGAAGTTTTTATGTATCCTTAGTGGTTAGTTTTTCAGGAATCTACCATTTCATTTTGTTTTTCTTCTTTCCTTTTAGCCATGCTTTCATAAAGCCTTTGAAAGTGCCCGTCATATACCAGACACTGTGGTAAGAACTCATTTCCCTGCACTCAGTAACTTCCCGTTTTACTATTTTTACATCTGTCTTTTTAACTACTGTCATTTAAATCTACTAAATGTACTCTAAAATATGATGTGCTTTTATTTGACATTTAAATCGAATTTAAACAGATTTTATTATATAAATGGTATTTTTATTGCAGAAGTGCAAAAAACTGATAAGAAAAACAAAACAACAAATTTTCATACATAGATATCAGCTGTTAACTTTATGCCATTTTCTCTTTATATTCTTTGTGTACCAATTATATTTCTCTATGTATATGTACTCATGTACATTGGGTGCATGTACCCAAAGTGTGCATAGATGTGCACTGCACATAAGAATACATCTCTGTTTCATTAGTGTCTGTCCTTTGTGGATATCTGTGTATGTATGCAAATGACTCTTCACTTTTTCAGTAAAACATATTGTATTTTTTATATGCCAGGCACTGTGCTCGACAATGGTTGCTTACAGTGAATGAGACAGATGCACTTTCTGACTTTATGCATATTACCCTGTCATGGAGTAGACAAAGGAAGAAAAAATATACATAAAAAATTAAAGTTGTGACAAACACTGGATTTGGTAGTGCAATACCTATGGTCCCAGTTGTGATTGATCATGGCAAAGTTAAGTATATCAGTTTCTCAGAAGGCAGACCTGAGACATAAGTTTCGGGTTCTTCACCAATCCTTGATATCAGCTATAAAACTGAGAAAATTTACAAGTAATGAAACAATGAACCTGGGAGGTGTTCTGTGACCAGGAGAACCTAACTTGTAAGTGCTGAGCAAGGCTCAAATAAATTCTGAAAACCAAAGCTTAGGAGGTTTCTCAGTCTGGACTGCTGTCATGGCACAAGAAAAATTGCATGTTAGAAAAGGTATCATGTGTGCTCTATAATCAGAAATACTGTTTATCACTGTTTATGCCCTTGACTATCAAGAGCATAGAAAAGTCTTCTGTTGCTGTCACCTCAGCAAACTAGATTATTATTTTATTTTTTAATTGCCTTAGTATTTCTCTAGTAATTTTTTCCCCCTAGAGAAAATGGCTTGCTTACACCAGAGAGTTTAGTAGTTAGAGCATCTCACCCATATAGTAATGTCATAGGTTTGGTCCTGTTTCAAGGCACATAGAGAAACAGATTTATGTTTCTAAATATCTTTCTGTTTCCCCCCCCCACTTCCTTCCTCTACCATTAATAATTTAATAAAAGAAAGAATGACAATGGCTTTTTTGGTAGATTTTGCAGCTTATATTGCATAGAGGAATGAATTATGTTTTTTAAAATCTCACCACAAGAAAAAATAGGTAGTAGGGTTGTAAAGTATCATATTTCCCCATGCATAACCTGTCTCCCTGTAGAAGACACACCTTCATTTTTGGGCACATAATTTGAGGAAATGATAACAAATGCGAAGAAAGAGGAAATGCAAGTAAAAAATACTACAACCACTGTATAAGACGCACCCTGTTTTCAAACCGCACATTTTTCAAAAAAGATGAGTCTTAAACGAGGGTTAATATGATATACACCCACCGAATGTCTCTGTGAACATTTGATTTCTTTCTTTCTTTCTTTCTTTTTTTTTTTTTTTTTTTTTTTTTTACAGAGACAAGGAGAGAGTCAGAGAGAGGGATAGATAGGGACACACAGACAGGAACGTAAAGAGATTTTTTTTATTATGTGCCAGGTCACAGATCAATCATCAGTTATTTGTTGTGTCAACTTAGTTGTTCCTTGACTGCTTTCTCATTGTGCCTTGACTAGGGAACTACAGCTACTGAGTGACCTCTTGCTCGAGTAGTGAGCCCATTGGGCTAAAGCTGGTGAGCTTTGCTCAAACAAGATAATCCCACGCTCAAGCTGGCGACTCTGGAATTTCAAATCTGGGTCCTTCGCATTCCAGTCAATGCTCTATCCACTGCACCACCGCCTGCTCAGGCTGTGGCAAGTTTTTTTCTTTTACTTTCTCTGGATTTTGTTTAGTATCCTATTTCATAGTATTGGTATAAAGGCTTTGTATTTTAAGGATTTTTGCACTAAAATGTATTCATCAGAACATTTTCCCATAGGTTTTCTTATGTATTTTTTCTTTCCATTAAATTTAAAGTATTTTGTAACTTGAATTTTGATTTTGAGTGGGGGTTATTTAGGACTGAATTTCTTAACTTAAAAAAGGAAGGGTTTTTCAGTTAGTTTTTAGTTCTGATTTCTATAGTACGTGTAATGACAACAATAAACATGCTTTATATGATTTCAAAGGTTTCAGGTAGTTGAAACTTGCTTGAAAGAATGTACAGGATTGCCTGTGGAAAATGTTTTCCAAATACGCTTCTCTGCTGCCACCTCATGTTCAACTTGGGAATAACTGCTAAGAGCAGTTCTCCTGGAAAAATACAAAAGTTGGGTGCTGTGCGTTATCTATCAATGCTAAAACCAAGACTATTTAGAAAATAATTTATACCTTGTAAATATAAGGAATTTCTAGTTACTCTTTTCTACTTGTTTCAACGTTAACTCTAGTGAAAACAATAGACATACCTGATATAATTTCAATCCTCTGAAGTTGGCTGAAAGTTACTGCATAGCACATTCAAAAATGGTTGCTCTTACATGTGCTTCTCTGCTGCCACCTCGTGTGCATCTTGGGAATCACACCTTAGTACAGATCCAAAGGTTAGGAATGGTATTAAGGCTTGTCTAAAAACTTTAATTCAAAATTGCCGTTTCTGTAAATCTTTTGTGTATTCTTAATAATTTGATTTTTGGAAATTTATACGTTCATCTTGTTTTTTTTCTTTCCTTTTAGCAATGCTTTCATAAGATCTTTCAATGTCCCCATCGTATACCAGGCACTGTGCTAGGAACTACATGAGTAGTTGCTGCACTAAATGTCTTCCCATTCTACTATTTTTACTTCTGTCTTTTGAACTCCTTTATTTAAATCTTCTTAATGTATTGTAAAATAGGATGTGCTTTGATTTGACAATTATATTCAATTTAACTACGTTTTTATTTTATTTTATTATATTTATTTTTTTTGTATTTTTCTGGAAACGGGGAGAGACAGTCAGACAGCCTCCCGCATACGCCTGACCAGGATCCACCCGGCAAGACCACGAGGGGCAATGCTCTGTCCACCAGGGGGCGATGCTTTGCCCCTCCGGGGTGTTGCTATGCCGTGACCAGAGCCACTCTAGCACCTGTGGCAGAGGCAAAGGAGCCATCACCTGCACCCAGGCCATATATGCTCCAATGGAGCCTTGGCTGCAGGAGGGGAAGTGAGAGACAGAGAGGATGGAGGGGGGGTGGAGAAGCAAATGGGCGCTTCTCCTACATGCCCTGGCCGGGAATCAAATCCGGTTCCCCCGCACGCCAGGCCGACGTTCTACCGCTGAGTCAACTGGCCAGGGCCTAACTACTTTTTTATTATAAAAACTGTATTCTTATTGCAAGTGCAAAAAAATTATAAGAAAAGGAAACAACAAATTTTCATACAGACATAACTACTGTTAATATTATGACATTATCCTTCCATATTCTAAGTGTACCTATTATATTTCTCTATCTACACATTCTAAGGTACATTGGGTGTGCATACATCTGTGTGCATAGATATACATTGCACATGAGCATATCTCTCTGTGTCCACAGAATCTATCATTTATGGATACCTGTGTATGCATGCAAATTACTATTTATACATTCATTCATTAAAAAGTTATTGTATTTCTATTATGTGCCAGGCACTGTGCTCAACACTGGTTGCCTATAGTGAAAGAGACAGAATAACTTTCTGTCTCTATGAATAATAGACTGTCATGCTGAAAACAAAAGAAGAAAAAATATACATAAATAAAATAATTAAAAGTTGTGACAAGCACTGGATATGGTAGTGCAATGTCTTGTTCCCAGGTTTCATTGATCGAGGCGACGTTTAGTATATCAGTTTCTCAAAAGGCAGAGCTGAGACATAAGTCTCACTTATTCAGCAATGCATGTTCTCAGCTATAAAACTGAGAAAATTCTCAAGTGCTGAAACAAAGACCCTGGGAGGTTTTGTGTTACCAAAAGAACCTGGCTTGTAAGTGGTGACCCAGGCTCAGATAAATTCTGATGTCCAAAGATTCGGAGGTCTCTCAGTCTGGACTGCTGCAACAGCACAAGAGAAAAGTGCATGTTAGGAAAGAAGTCACACCGTGGTAAACAATCAGAAATATTTTTTATGTCCCTGACTGTCAAGAGCAAAGAACAGTTTTCTGGTGTTGTAAAAACAGCAGCCTAGATTATTATATTCCTTTTTAATTACCTCAGGTTTCCTTAGTAATTATTTCCCCCTAAAGACAATGGCTTGCTATTACCAGAGAGCTGAGTAAATAGAGCATCACACCCATACACTAATATCATAGGTTTTGATCTGGGTCTAGGCACATACATATATGTGAATAAATTGGAAATGCAAGTAAAAAATACTACAATCACTGTATAAGACGCACCCAGTTTTCTAACCCCACATTTTTCAAAAGATATGAGTCTTATACATGGGGAAATATGGTATACACTCTCCAAATATCTCTGTGAACATTTCTTTTTTCTTTTATTTTTTTTTACAAAGATAGGGAGTGAACCAGAATGAGGGATAAATAGGGACAGACAGAAAGAAATCAAGAAAGTTTTTATTATGTGCCATGACACAGATCAATCATCAGTTTTTCTCTGTGACCCTTTAGTGATCATTGACTCCTTTCTCATATGTGCCTTGACCAGGGGGATACAGCTCATAGAGTGACCGCTTGCATGAGGCAGCGACCTTGGACTCATGCTGGTGAGCTTTGCTCAAACCACATGAGCCCATGATCAAACTGGCACCCTTGGGATCTCAAACATGGGTCCTCTGCTTTACAGTAAAATACTCTAATCTGTGCTTCATCACCTGTTTAGGCTGTGAACATTTTTTTTTACTTTCTCTGACTTTTATTTATTATCGTGCTTCTCTGTATGGGTGGAAAAGCTGTGTATTTTAAGGTTTTCTTGCCCTAAAATATGTTCATTCCTACATTTTTCCATGAGTTTCCATATGTAGTTTTTATTTCCATTAATTTTAAGGAATTTTGCAACTTGAATTGTGATTTAGAGTGGAAAGGGTTTATTTAGGAGTGAATTACCTTACTTTCAAAAAAGGGGTTTTTAATTAATTAATTTATTTATTTATTTATTTTTTCATTTTTCTGAAGCTGGAAACAGGGAGAGACAGTCAGACAGACTCCCGCATGCGCCCGACCGGGATCCACCCGGCACGCCCACCTGGGGGCGACGCTCTGCCCACCAGGGGGCGATGCTCTGCCCATCCTGGGCGTCGCCATGTTGTGACCAGAGCCACTCTAGCGCCTGAGGCAGAAGCCACAGAGCCATCCCCAGCGCCTGGGCCATCTTTGCTCCAGTGGGGCCTTAGCTGCAGGAGGGGAAGAGAGAGACAGAGAGGAAAGCGTGGCGGAGGGGTGGAGAAGCAAATGGGTGCTTCTCCTGTGTGCCCTGGCTGGGAATCGAACCCGGGTCCTCCGCATGCTAGGCCGACGCTCTACTGCTGAGCCAACCGCCCAGGGGTAATTTAAATTACTGTTTACTATATTAAGTGTGATGACAACAAGAAACATGCTTTATATCATTTCTGAGGTTAGAGGTAGTTAAAACTTGCATGAAAGTACATACAGTATATTCTGTGGTAAATGTTTTCCAAGTGCGCTTTCCTGCTGCCCCCTTGTGTGCACCTTGGGGATAACAGCTAAGATCAGTTCACCCAAATAAATACATCAGTTGGGTGTTGTGCGATATCTACCAATGTTGAATCCAAGGCTATCTAGAAGAAATTTTTATAACTTGTAAATATAAGGAATTTCTAGTTTCTTTTTGCTAATTCTTTCAACATTAATTGTAGAGAAAACAAGACATATAATTGGTACCATTTCAATCCTCTGATGTTGGCTGGAACTTTCTCCATAACACATACAATAATGGTCTTTGTTACATGTGCTTCTCTGCTACCACCTCGTGTGCATCTTGGGAATCAAGCATCAGTAGAGGTCCTAAATAATAGTTTGGTACAGAGCATTTTTTATAAACATTGATTCCAATTTGCCGTTGTTGTAAAGTTTTTGTGTATCCTTAGTGGTTTTTTTCCTGAAAATTTCTCCGGTTATCTTGTTTTTCATTTTTTCTTCCAGGCATGCTGTCATAAACCCTTTGAAAGTGCCCATCATTTTTCCAGGCACTGTTCTAGAAACTCATGTCCCTAAACTCAATGACTTCCAATTCTACTCTTTTAACTACTGCCTTTTGAACTTGTTTTATATAAATCAATTTTGTGTATTGTAAAATAGAATGTGCTTTGACTTGACAAATATGTTAAATTTTAACAGCTTTTTTAGTATAAAAAAAAAGAATTCATATTGCAGAAGTGCAAGAAAAACGATCTCAAAAACAACAACAACAAATTTTCATACAGATATATCTACTCTTAATATTAGGATATTTTCTTTCCATATTCTTTGTGTATGTATTATATTTCTGTATGTATATATACTCAGGTAAATTGGGTGTGTGTACACCTGTGTACATAGATGTGCATTGCACATGGGCATATCTCTCTGTGTCCACAGTGTCTGTCATTTGTGGATATATGTGTATATGTGCAAATGACTATTTATTCATTCATTCAGGAAACACTTATTGTATTTGATTAATAGCCAGTGTCTCTCCTCGAAAGTGGATGCCTATCGTACATGAGACAGACTCAATTTTTGTCTTTAAGAATATGACACTGTAATGGGGTAGACAGAAAGAGAAAAATATAGATAAATAAAATAAACATAAGTTTAACAATCACTTAATTTGGTAGTGCAATATCTCCGGTGTCAGTTATAATTTATTGTGGCAAGGTTCAGTATATCATTTTCGCAGAAGGCAGAGCTGAGACATAAGTCTCCGTTCTTCAGCAATGCGTGCTCCTTGGTACAAAATGGAGGAAATATAGAAGTAATGAAACAAAGACCCTTGGAGTTGTTCTGTGAGCAAAAGAACCTAGATTCTATGTAGTGACCAATGCTCAGTTAAATTAATGATGTCCAAAGCTTAGGAGGTCTCTCAGTCTTGATTGCAGTCACAGCACAAGAGAAAGTGCATGTTAGGAAAGGGGTCACTTTGTTCTGAACAATTAGAAATACTGATTATGCCGTTGACTTTCAAGAACAAATAAAAGTCTTCTGGTGTTGGCACCACAACAAACAAGATTACCATTTTATTTTTAAATTTCCTCTGGTTTTCTCTAGTAAATTTTTTCACCAAAAGACAATGGCTTGCTTACACCAGACAGCTCAGTAGTTAAAGCATCACACCCATACGGTAATATCATAGGTTTGGCCCTGCGTCAAGAAACATACTAAACAGATTGATGTTTCTGCTGTCTGCCTGTCTTTCCCCCCCTTTATCCTGCCTCTAACATAAATAAATATATTAAAAAAATGAGAATGGCTTTTTTGTTGTTGTTTTTGCAGCTAAAATTGCATAAAAGAATGAATTATGTTTTTCAAAATCTCACCCCAAGAGGGAATAAATGGTAAGGTTGTAAAGTACCATATTTTCCCTACTATAGGAGGCTTCCCTGTATAAGATGCGACTTATTTGGGGGGCTTAAAGTTTGAGTAAATGATAGCAAAAGCAAATAAACGAGAAATGCAAGTAAAAAATTTTACAACCAATGTATAAGACGCACCCAGTTTTCTAACCCAACATTTTTCAAAAAATATGAGTCTCATTCATGGGAAAGTATGATATACACCCACCAAATGTCTCTGTGAACATTTCTTTTTTTTTCCAGAGACACTGAGAGAGTCAGAGGGAGTGATAAATAGGGACACACAGACAGAGAGAGAGTGCTTATTATGTGCCAGGTCACAGATCAATCATCAGTTTTTCGTTGTGACCCCTTATTTGTTCATTAACTCCTATCTCATATGTGCTTTGACCAGGGAGCTATATTTCATAGACTGATCACTTGCTTTAGACAGTGACCTTGGGCTCAAGATGGTGAGCTCTCCTCAAACCACATGAGTCCACGCTCAAGATGGCACCCTTGGGATCTCAAACCTGAGTCCAACACATTCCGGTAAATTGGTTTAACCACTGCACCATCGCCTGCTCACACGGTAAAAATTGTTTCTTTTACTTTCTCTGGATTTTATTTATTATCCTGGTTATTAGTATGGGTGGAAAGGCTGTTTCTTTTAAGGTTTTCTTGCCCTAAAAATGATTCATCACTCCATTTTTCTATAGGTTTCCTTACGTAGTTTTTATTTCTGTTAATTTTAAGGTATTTTGCAACTTCAATTGTGATTTAGACCAGAAAGAGGTTATTTAGGAGTTAATTTCCTTACCTTCAAAATAGGGATTTTTAGTTAATTTGTATTACTATTTACTATATTAAGTGTGAGGACAACAAGAAACATTCTTTATATCATTTATAAGGTTAGAGGTAGTAGAAACTTGCTTGAAAGAACATAGAGGATTATCTGTGGTAAATGTTTTTTCAAGTGTGCTTCCCTGCTGCCACCTCATGTGCACCTTGGGAATAACAGCTCAGATCAGTTCATCTGGATAAATACATCAGTTGGGTATTGTGCGTTATCTAAAAATGTTGAATCTAAGGCTATCTGTAAGAAAGTTTTATAACTTGAAAATATAACGAATTTCTCGTTACAGCTACTACATCTTTCAAAGGTAGTTGTAGTGAAAGCAAGAATTATTCTTGGTATCATTTCAATCCTCTGATTTTGGCTGGAACTTGCACCATAGCACATACAATAATGGTCTCTGTTACATGTGCTTCTCTGCTGCCACCTAGTGTGCGTCTTGGAAGTCAAGCCTCAGGACAGGTCCAAAGGAATAGTTTGGTACAGATCATTTTCTATAAACGTTGATTCCAATTTGCCAGTTCAGGAAAGGTTTTGTGTATAGTTAGTGGTTTGTTTTCTGAAAATCTCTCGGTTCAACTTATTTTTCTTCTTTACTTCCAGCCATGCTTTCATAAAGCCTCTGAAAGTGCCCATAATATACCAGACACTGTGCTAGAAACTCTTTTCCCTGCATTCTATGACTTCCCATTCTACTCTTTTAAATTCTGTCTTTTGAAAATCTTTTATATAAATCAACATTGTGTATTGTAAAATAGGATGTGCTTTGATTTGACAAGTATGTTGATTTTAACAGCTATTTTATTATAAAAATGGTGTTCTTATATAACAGAAGTGCAAGAAAAATGATCTCAAAAACAACAACAAATTTTCATACAGATATATCTACTTTTAATATTAGGACATTTCCTTTCCATATTCTTTGTGTACGTATTATATTTCTGTATGTATGTACACTCAGGTAGGTTGGGTGTGTGTCCATCTTTGTGCATAAAAGTGTATTGCACATGAGCATATCTCTCTGTGTCAACAGTGTCAATATTTTGTGGATATCTGTGCACATATTCACATGACAATTTATTTTTTCATTCAGGAAACACTTATTGTATTTGATTAATTGCCAGGGACTGTGCTCGACACTGGTTTACTATAGTGAATGAGACAAACTCACTATCTGTCTTTATAAACACTACAATGTAATGGGGTAGACAGAAAGAGAAAAATATACATAAATAAAATAAACATAAGTTTACAAGCACTTAATGTGGTAGTGCAATATCTTTTGTGTTAATTTTCATTTATTGTGGGGAGGTTCATTATATCAGTTTCTCAGAAGGGAGAGCTGAGACATAATTCTCGGTTTTTCAGCAATGCGTGTTCTCAGGTATAAAACGGAGAATATATTGAAGTAATGAAACAAAGACCCTGAGAGGTGTTCTGTGTGCAAAAGAACCTAGCTTCTATGTAGTGACCAATGCTCACGTAAATTAATGATGTCCAAAGCATGGGAGGTCTCTCAGTCTAGATTGCTTCCACAGCACAAGAGAAAGTACATGTTAGGAAAGGTGTCACTTTGTGCTCAATAATTAGAAATACTGATTATGCCCCTGAATTTCAAGAGCAAATAAAAGTCTTCTGCTGTTGGCACCACAACAGACTAGGTTATCATTTTATTTTTTAAATACCTCTGGTTTTCTGTAGTAAATTTTTTCTCCAAAATACAATGGCTTGCTCTCACCAGAGAGCCCAGTAGTTAAAGCATCACACCAATACGCTTATATCATAGGCTTGCTCATGTGTCAAGGCACATACAAAATCAGATTGATGTTTCTGACAGTCTGCCTGTCTTTTCCCCACTTTATCCTGCCTCTACTATGAACAAATATATAAAAGAAAAAATGAGAATGGCTTTTTTGTTGCAGTTTTTGCAGCTTAAATTGCATAGAAGAATGAACTATGTTTTACAAAATCTCACCCCACGATAAAATACATGGTAAGGTGTAAAGTACCATAATTCCCCATGTATAAGAAGCTTCCCTGTATAAGACTCACCTTATTTGGGGGGGCTCAAACTTTGATTAAATGATAGCAAAAGCGAATAAAAGAGAAATGCAAGTAAAAACTTCTACAACCACTGTATAAGACGCACCCAGTTTTCTAACCCCACATTTTTGAAAAAAGATGAGTCTCATTCATGGGAACATATGATATCCACCCACCAAATGTCACTGTGAACATTTCTTTTATTCTTTTTTTTTTCAGAGACAGGGAGAGAGTCAGAGAGAGGGATAGATAGGGACAGAAAGACAGAGAGAGGGTTCTTATTATGTGCTAGGTCACAGATCAATCATCAGCTTTTCATTTTGACCCCTTACTTGTTCACTGACTCCTGTCTCACATGTGCCTTGACCAGGGGTCTATATCTCATAGATTGACTGCATGCTCTAGACAGCGACTTGGGCTCATATGGTGAGTTAGTTCAAACCACATGACCCCAATCTCAAGATGGGACCCTTGGGATCTCAATCCTGAGTCCACCACATTCCAGTCAATTGCTCTAACCACTACACCATCGCCTCCTCACGCTGTGAACATTTTTTTTTTTTACTTTCTCTGGATTTTATTTAGTATCCTGGTTTTTGGTAAGGGTGGAAAGGCTTTGTGTTTTCAGGGTTTATTTCCCTAAAATAGATTCATCACTACATTTTTCTATAGGTTTTTTTATGTAGTTTTTATTTCCATTGATTTTAAAATATTTTGCAACTTGAATTGTGATTTTGATCGGAAAGAGTTTATTTAGGAGTTAATTTCCTTACCTTCAAAAAAGGGATTTTTAGTTAATTTGTATTACTGTTTACTATATTAAGTGTGAGGACAAGAAATATGCTTTATATTATTTCTAAGGTTAGACGTAGTTGATACTTGCTTGAAAGTAAATACAAGATTGTCTGTGGGAAATCTTTTCCAAGTGTGGTTCTCTGCTGCCACCTCGTTTTCACCTTGGGAATAACAGCTCAGAGCAGTTCACCTGAAAATACACAGCAGTAGGGAGTTGTGCTTTATCTATCAATGTTGATAACAAGAATATTTAGAAGATACTTTTATAACTTGTAAATATATGGAATTTCCAGTTACTGTTTGCTACTCATTTCAACGTTAACTCTAGTGAAAGCAAAAGACATATTTGATATTATTTCAATCCTCTGAAGTTGACTGAAACTTGCTGCATAGCACATACAATAATGGACTCTGTTACATCTGATTCTCTGCTGCCACCTCATGTGCATCTAGGGAATCATGGCTCAGAACAGATCCAAAGGAAAGAAATAAAAGAGAGGATTGTCTACAAACATTGATTCCAATTTGCCGGTTCTGTAAATATTTTGTGTATTCTTAGTGATTTGAATTCTGGGAATCTATCGGTTCACCTTTTTTTTTTCTTCTTTCCTCCCAGCAATGCTTTCAAAATGCCTTGGAATGTTCCCATCATATACCAGGCACTGTGCAAGGAACTGTATTAGTAGTTGATGCACTCAATGTCTTCCCATTCTACTATTATTACTTCGGCTTTTGGACTCATTTATTTAAATCTTCTTAATGTATTTTAAAATAAGATGTACTTTGATTTGAAAAGTATGTTGAATGTAAATGCTTTTTTTTATAAAAACTCTATTGTTGTTGCAGAAGTGCAAGAAAAAATGAATAGAATACAAAACAACAAATTTTCATCCAGAAATAACTACTGTTAATATTATGATATTATCTTTCCATATATCTTAGTGTACCTATTATATTCCTGTATCTATAAGTACTAAGGTACATTGGGTGTGCATACATCTGTGTGTATAGATGTGCATTGCATATGAGCATATCTCTCTGGGTCCACAATTTCTATCACTTGTGGATACCTGTGTATGCATGAAAATTACAACTTATTCTTTCATTCATTAAACACTTATTGTATATCTATTAATTTCCAGGGTCTGTGCTCTACACTGGAAGCCTACAGTGAAAGAGACAGACTGTCTATATGAATAATACGCTGTCATGCTGTAGACAGCGGAAGAAAAATGTACATAAATAAAATAATTATAAGTTGTGACAAGCACTAGTTATAGTAGTGCAATGTCTTGTTCCCAGTTTTCTTTGATCATGGCGATGTTCAGTATATCAGTTTCTCAAAAGGCAGAGCTGAGACCTAAGTCTCAGTTCTTCATCAATGTGTATTCTCAGGTATAAAACTGAGAAAATTCTCAAGCGCTGAACAAAGACCCTGGGAGGTGTTCTGTGACCAAAAAACCTAAATTGTAAGTGCTGACCAGGCTGAGATAAATTCTGAAAACCAAAAGTTAGGAGGTTTTTCAGTCTGGACTGCTGCCATGGCACAAGAAAAAGTGCAGGTTAGGAAAGGTATGAATTTGTGCTCAAAAATCAGAAATACAGATTGTATATGCCCATGACTGACAAGAGCCTAGAAAAGTTTTCTGATGTTGTCACCACAGCAGACTAGATTATTATTTTATTTTTATTTGCCTCAGGTTGTCTCTAGTAATTTTGTCCCCCTAGAGACAATGGCTTGCTTACACCAGAGAGCCCACTAGTTAGAGCATCACACTCATACACTAATGTCATAGGATCGGTCCCAGTTCAAGGCACATACAGAAACAGATTGATTTTTCTGACTATCTGTCTGTCTTATTCCCCCAGTTTCTCTCTCTAAAATTAAAAATTAAATAAAAGAAAAAATGACAATGGCTATTTTTTGTTGTTTTCACAGTTTAAATTTCATAGAAGAATAAATTATGTTTTTCAAAATCTCATGACAAGAGAACATAGGTAGTAAGGTTGTAAAGTACCATATTTCCCCATGCATAATATGCCTCCATGTAGAAGACACACCTTCATTTTTTGGCACAAAATTTGAAAAAATGATAACAAATGCGAAGAAACAGGAAATGCAAGTGAAATATACTACAACCACTATATAAGATGCACCCAGTTTTGAAACCCCACATTTTTCAAAAAAGATGAGTCTTTTTTTTTTTTTTTTTTTTTTTTTTCATTTTTCTGAAGCCGGAAACAGGGAGAGACAGTCAGACAGACTCCCGCATGCGCCCGACCGGGATCCACCCGGCACGCCCACCAGGGGCGACGCTCTGCCCACCAGGGGGCGATGCTCTGCCCATCCTGGGCATCGCCATGTTGCGACCAGAGCCACTCTAGCGCCTGAGGCAGAGGCCACAGAGCCATGCCCAGCGCCCGGGCCATCTTTGCTCCAATGGAGCCTTGGCTGCGGGAGGGGAAGAGAGAGACAGAGAGGAAAGCGCGGCGGAGGTGTGGAGAAGCAAATGGGCGCTTCTCCTGTGTGCCCTGGCCGGGAATCGAACCCGGGTCCTCCGCACGCTAGGCCGACGCTCTACCGCTGAGCCAACCGGCCAGGGCCAAAAGATGAGTCTTAAACGAGGGAAAATATGGTATACACCCGCCAAATATCTCTGTGACCCCTTTATTTCTTTCTTTATTTTCTTTTCTTTTTTACAGAGACAGTGAGAGAGTCAGAGAAAGGGATAGAGAGGGACACATAGACAGGAAGGTAAAGAGTTTTTTTATTATGTGCGAGGTCACAGATTAATCATCAGTTTTTTGTTGTGACACCTTAGTTGTTCATTGACTGCTCTCTCATTGTGCTTTACCAGGGAACTACAGCTGAACGAGTAACCTTTTGCTCAATCCAGTGAGCCCATTGGGCTAAAGCTGGTGAGCTTTGCTTAAACCAGGTAAGCCCACGCTCAAGCTGTCGACCTTGGAATCTCAAACCTGGGTCCTCCGTGTTCCAGTCAAATGCTCTACCCACTGCACAACTGCCTTGTCAGTCTGTGAACATTTTGTTTCTTTTACATTCTGTGGATTTTATTTAGTACCCTGGTTCTTAGTATGGGTGGAAAGGCTGTGTATTTTAAGGTTTTGTTCCTCTAAAATGTATTCATCACTTCATTTTTTATAGATTTTCTCATGTAGTTTTTATTTTCATTAATTTTAAGGTATTTTGCAGCTTGAAATGTGACTTTGAGGGGTGGTTATTCAGGAGTGAATTTCCTTACCTTTAAAAAAAGGAATTTTACTTAATTTCTATTACTGTTTAGAATATTAAGTGTAATGATGACATGAAACATGCTTTATATCATTTCTAAGGTTAGAGATAGGTGAAACTTGCATGAAAGAACATACAGGATTATCTGTGGAAAATGTTTTCCAAGAGCACCTCCTTGCTGCCACCTCGTGTGCACCTTGGAAATAACAGCTCAGAGCAGTTCACCTGGAAAAATACAGCAGTTGGGTGTTGTGTGTTATCTATCAATATTGAATCGAAGGCTACCTAGAAAATACTTTCATAACTTGTAAATATAAGGGAGTTCTAGTTACTGTTGGCTAACTCTTTCAATGTTAACTGTAGTGTAAGCAAGAGATACACTTCATATAATTTAAATCATCTGAAGTTTGCTGGATCTTGCTCCATTGCACATAAAATATTGGCCTCTATTACATGTGCTTGTCTGCTACCACGTCGTTTACATCTTGGAAATCACAATTCAGTACATGTCCAAAGGAAAAGTTTGGTATATAAAATTGTGTAAAATCATTTTTTCCAATTTGCTGCTTCTGTGAATTATTTCTGTATCTTTAGTGTTTTTTGTTTTTTTTCTGGGAATCTACCATTTCATCTTGTTTTACTTTTTTCCTTCCAGCCATACTTTCATAAATCCTTTGAAAGTGCCCTTCACATACCAGGCACTGTGCTAAGAGCTCATGTCCCTGCACTCAGTCACTTCCCATTCTACTATTTTTACATCTGTCTATTGAACTTCTTTTATTTAAATCTACTTAATCTATTGTAAACTATGATGTGCTTTGATTTGACAAGTATATAGCATTTTAACAGCTTTTTATTATAAAAGTGGTACTCTTATTGCAGAAATGCAAAAAAAATGATAAGAAAAACAAAACAACAAATTTTCATACATAGATATCAACTGTTAACTTTAGCCGTTTTCTTTCCATATTCTTTGTGTACCAATTATATTTCCCTATGTATAAGTACTCAGATACATTGGGTGCGTGTACACAATGTGTGCATAGATGTGCATCGCACGTGAGCATACCTCTCTGTTTCAATAGTATCAGTCATTTTTGGATATTTGTGTACATATGCAAATGATTATTTATTCACTCTTCCAGTAAAAACTTATTGAATTTTCATTATATGTCAGGCATGGTGCTTGACACTGGTTGCCAATAGTGAATGGGAGAGACTCAATTTCTGTCTTTGTGGATATTACACTGTCATGGAATAGAAAGAGGAAGGAAAAATATACATAAAAAATTATAAGTTGTAACAAACACTGGATTTGGTAATGCAATACCTTTGGTCCCAGTTGTGATTGATCGTGGCATGGTTAAGTATATCAGTTTCTTGGAAGACAGAGTTGAGACATAAGTCTCAGTTCCTCAGGAATGCGTGATTTCAGCTATAAAACTGAAAAAATTTACAAGTGATGCAACAAATACCCTCAGAGGTGTTCTGTGACCAAAGAACCTAAATTGTAAGTGCTGAGCAGGTTTAGATAAATTCTGAAAACCAAAGCTTAGGAGGTTTCTCAGTCTGGACTGCTGCCATGGCACAAGAAAAACTGCATGTTAGGAAAGGTTTGAATTCATGCTCAACAATCAGAAATACAGATTGTATATGCCCCTGACTGACAAGAGCCTAGAAAAGTCTTCTGATGTTGTCACCACAGCAGACTAGATTATTATTTTATTTTTTATTTGCCTCGGGTTGTCTCTAGTAATTTTATTCCCCTAGAGACAATGGCTTGCTTACACCAGAGAACTCACTAGTTAGAGTATCACACTCATACAGTAATGTCATAGGATTAGTCCCGGTTCAAGGCACATACAGAAACAGATTGATGTTTCTGACTATCTGTCTGTCTTTTTCCCCCCACTTTCTCCCTCTAACATTAAAACTTAAATAAAAGAAAAAATGACAATGGCTACTTTTTTGTTGTTTTTGCAGCTTAAATTGCATAGAAGAATGAATTATGTTTTTCAAAATCTCACCACAAGAGAACATAGGTAGTAAGGTTGTAAAGTACCATATTTCCCCATGCATAATATGCCTCCCTGTAGAAGACACACCTTCATTTTTGGGCACAAAATTTGAGAAAATGATAACAAATGCGAAGAAACAGAAAATGCAAGTGAAATATACTACAACCACTGTATAAGACAAACCCAGTTTTGAAACCCCACATTTTTCAAAAAAGATGAGTCTTAAATGAGGGCAAATATGGTATACACTGGCCAAATATCTTTGTGAACCCTTTCTTTCTTACATTCTTTTCTTTTCTTTTTTACAGAGACAGTGACAGAGTCAGAGAGAGTGATAGATAGGGACACACAGACAGGAAGGTAAAGAGTTTATTTTTATTATTATGTGCGAGGTCACAGATTAATCATCAGTTTTTTGTTGTGACACCTTAGTTGCTCATTGACTGCTCTCTCATTTTGCTTGAACAGGGAACTACAGTTGAACAAGTAACCTCTTGCTCGATCCAGTGAGCCCATTGGGCTAAAGCTGGTGAGCTTTGCTTAAACCAGGTAAGCCCACGCTCAAGCTGGAGACCTTGGGATCTCAAACCTGGGTTCTCCTCATTACAATCAAATGCTCTATCCACCGCGCAACCGCCTGCTCAGGCTGTGAAAAATTTTAGCTTTTACTTTCTCTGGATTTTGTTTAGTATCCTGTTTCATAGTATGGGTGGTAACGTTGTGTATTTTAAGGTTTTTTTCCACTAAAATGTATTATTCACAACATTTTTCCATAGGTTTTCTTATGTAGCATTTAATTCCATTAGGTTTAAAGTATTTTGTAACTTGATTTTTGATTTTGAGCAGGGGTTATTTAGGAGTAAATTTCTTAACTTAAAAAAGGAAGGGTTTTTTTAGTTAGTTTTTATTACTGATTTCTAGAGTAAGTGTAATGACAAAAAGAAACGTGCTTTATATCATTTCAAAGATTTGAGGTAGTAAACTTGCTTGAAAAAAAATAAAGGATTGTTTGTGGAAAATGTTTTCCAAATGCGCTTCTCCGCTGCCACCTCAAGTTCACCTTGGGAATAACAGCTCAGAGCAGTTCACCTGAAAAAACGCAGCAGTAGGGAGTTGTGCTTTATCTATCAATGTTGAAACAAAGACTGTTTAGAAGACACTTTTATAACTTTTAAATATAAGGAATTTCCAGTTACTGTTTGCTACTTGTTTCAACGTTAACTCTAGTGAAAGCAATACACATATTTGATATTATTCCAATCCTCTGAAGTTGGCTGAAACTTGCTGCATAGCTCATACCATAATGGTCTCTGTTACATGTGTTTCTCTTTTGCCACCTCGTGTGCATCTTGGGAATCACGCCTCAGAACAGATCCAAAGGAAAGTAATAGTAGAGAGGATTATCCACAAACGTTGAATCCAATTTGCCTGTTCTGTAAATATTTTGTGTATTTTTAGTGATTTGATTTTTGGGAATCTATTGATTCACCTTGTTTTTCTTCTTTCCTTGCCGCAATGCTTTCATAAAGCCTTTGAATGTTCCCATCATATACCAGGCACTGTGCTAGGAACAGTATGAGTAGTTGGTGCTCTCAAGGTCTTCACATTCTACTATTTTTACTTCTGCTTTTGGATTCCTTTATTTAAATCTTCTTAATGTATTGTACAATAAGATGTGTTTGATTTAAAAAGTATGTTGAATATAACTGCTTTTTTATTATAAAAACTGTATTCTTATTGCAGAAGTGCAAGAAAAAATGAATATAATACAAAAAACAAATTTTCATCCAGAGATAATTATTGTTAATATTATGACATTATTTTTCCATATTCTTAGTGTACCTATTATACTTGTTTATCTATACATACTAATGTACATTGGGTGTGCATACATCTGTGTGTATAGATGTGCATTGCATATGAGGATATATCTCTGTGCCCACAGTTTCTATCATTTTCAGATACCTGTGTATGCATGCAAATGACTATTTATTCTTTCATTCATTGAACACTTATTGTATTTCTATTATTTTCCAGGCAGGTGTTCTACATTGGTTGCCTATATTGAAAAAGACAGACTGTTTATATAAATAATACACTTTCATGCTGTAGACAGTGGAAGAAAAATGTATATAAATAAAATAATTATAAGTTATGACAAACACTGGATATAGTAGTGCAATATTTTGTTCCCAGTTTTCATAGATCGTGTCGATGTTCAGTATATCAGTTTCTCGAAAGGCAGAGCTGAGACCTAAGTCTCAGTTCTTCAGCAATGCTTGTTCTCAGCTGTAAAACTGATAATATTCTCAAGCGCTGAAACAAAGAGCCTGGGAGGTGTTCTGTGAGCAAAAGAACCTAGCTTGTAAGTGGTGACCCAGGCTCAGATAAATTCTAATGTCCAAAGTTTAGGAGTTCTCATACTCTGGACTGTTGCAACAGTACAAGAAAGAAGTCCATGTTAGGAAAGGGGTCTCATCATTGTAAAGAAACAAAAATATTTTTACGCCCCTAACAGTCAAAAGCAAAGAAAAGTCTTCTGGTGTTTTTGACACAACAGACTAGCACAGTGCCTGGTATATGACTGGAACGTTCAAAGGCTTTATGAAAGCATTCACTATAGGAATCAAATGTCGAGCACAGTGCCTGGCACAAAATTGAAATACAATAAGTGTTTCCTGAATGAATTAATAAATAATCATTTGCATATGTACACAGATATCCACAAATAACAGGCACTGTAAACACACAGAGATATGATCATGTGTGATGCACTTCTATGCACACAGATGTACACACACCCAATATAGCTGAGTATATATACATAAAGAAATATAATAGGTACACAAAGAATATGGAAAGAAAATGTCTTAATATTAACAGTAAATATATCTGTATGAAAATTTGTTGTTGTTGCCTTTGAGATCATTTTTCTTGACTTCTGCAATAAGAATACATTTTTTAAAATAAAAAAAGCTGTTTAAATTCAACATACTTGTCAAATCAAAGCACAACCTATTTTACAATACACGAAGTAGATTAATATAAAAAAAGTTCAAAAGAAAAAATTTAAAAGAGTAGAATGGGAAGTCATTGAGTGCAGGGACATGAGTTTCTAGAACCCTGCCTGGTATATGATGGGCACTTTCAAAGACTTTATGAAAGAATGACTGGAAGAAAAAAAGAAAAACAAGATGAACCGAGAGATTTTCAGAAAACAAACTACTAAAAATACACAAAAACTTTAAAGAAACAGCAAATTGAAATCAACATTTATAGAGAATGCTCTCTAACAAAATATTTTTTGGACCTGTACTGAGGTGTGATTCCCAAGATAGATGCACACGAGGTGTCAGCAGGAAAGCACATGTAACAGAGACCATTATTTTATGTGCTATGGAGCAAGTTCCAGCCAACTTCATAGGATGGAAATGATAATGAGTGTATTTCTTGCTTTCACTACAATGAATGTTGAAAGAAGGAACAAGCAGTAACTAGTGATTTCTTATATTGACAAGTTATAATAGTTTACTTTAGTTAGCCTTGCCTTCAATGTTGATAAATAATTCACAACACAAATGATGAACTTTTCCAGGTGGACTGATCTGAGCTGTTATTCTCAATGTGCACACGAAGTGGCAGCAAGGAAGCGCACTTGAAAACATTTACCGCAAATAATCCTGTATGTTCTTTCAAGGAAGTTTCAACTACCTATAACGTTAGAAGTGATATAAAGCATGTTTTCTGTTGTCATTACACATAATATAGTAAATAGTAATAGAAATGATTGAAAAATTCCTTTTCTGAAGGTCTGGAAATTCACTCCTAAATAACCCTCCCCTTAAAATCATAATTCAAGTTGCAAAATACCTTAAAATTAATGAAAATAAAAACTACATAAGGAAACCTACATAAAAATATAGTGATGAATATATTTCAGGGCAAGAAAACCTTAAAATACACAGCTTTTCCACCCATACTGAGAAACACAATACTAAATAAAATTCAGAAAAAGTAAAAAAAAAAAATGTTCACAGCCTGAACAGGCGATGACGCAGGAGTTAGAGTATTTAACTGGAATGCGTAGGACCCAGGTTTGTGATCCCAAGGGCGCCAGCTTGAGCATGGGCTACAGTGGTTTGCGCAAAGCTCACCAGCATCGGAACAAGGTCGCTGGCTCAAGCAAGTGGTCACTTGATCAGCTGTAGCCCCCTGGTCAAGGCACATATGAGACAGGAATCAATGATCACGTTAGGGGTCACAAAAAAAAATAATGATTGATCTGTGTCCTTGCCCAAATAAAACTTTCTCCATATCTGTCTGTCTGTCCCTATCTATCCTTCTCTCTGACTCTCTCCCTGTTTTTGTAAAAAAAAAAAAAAAAAAAAAAAAGGAAATGTTCACAGAGACATTTGGAGAGTGTATACCATATTTCCCCATGTATAAGACTCATATCTTTTGAAAACTGTGGAGTTAGAAAACTGGGTGCGTCTTATACAGTGGTTGTAGTATTTTTTACCGGCATTTCCCATTTATTGAAATTTGTTATCATTTTCTCACAATTTGTGCCCCCAAATTAAGGTGCATCTTATACAGGGAGGCTTTTTACACATGGGGAAATATGGGACTTTAGAGCATTACCATTTATTTCCTCTTGGGGTGAAATTTTGAAAAACGTTATTCATACTTCTATGCAATTTAAGGTGCAAAAACAACAACAAAAAAGCCATTGTCATTTTTTATTTTATTTATTTATTTATTTATTTTAGAGTCAACATAAAGGGAAAAAAGACAGACAGAGAGTCAGAAACATCAATCTGTTTCTGTATATGCCTTGTCCCAGGAGCAAACTTATGACATTAGCTTATGGGTGTGATGCTTTAACTACTGAGCTCTCTGGTGAGAGCAAGCAATTGTAGTTTGGGGAAAAAATTTACTAGAGAAAACTAAAGGTAATTAAAAAATTAAATGATCATCTAATCTGCTGTGGTGACAGCACCTGAAGAATTCTCTTTACTCTTGGATTTCAGGGGCATAATCACTATTTATATTTGCTTAGCACAAAGTGACCCCTTTCCTAACATGCACTTTCTCTTGTGCCTTGGCAGTAGTCCAGACTGAGAGACCTCCTATGCTTTGGACATCAGAATTTATCTGAGCTTTGGCCACCACATAAAAGTTAGGACCTATTTCTCACAGAACACCTCCCAGGGTCTTTGTTTCATAACTTCTATATTTTCTCAGTTTTATAGCTGAGAACACGCACTGCTGAAAAACTGAGACTTATGTCTCAGCTCTGCCTTCTGAGGAATTGATATACTGAACCTCGCCACAATAAATCATAACGGACACCAAAAATATTGCACTACCAAATTCAGTGCTTCTTAAACTTACGATTTTTTTTATTTATGTATATATTTTTTCTTTTTTTCTGCCCCATGACAGTGTAGTGTTCATAAAGACAGAAAGTTAATGTGTCTCATTCAATATAGACAGCCAGCATTGAGGACAGTGCCTGGCACATTATAGAAATACAATAAGTGTTTCTTGAATGAATGAATGAATAAATAAATAATTATTTGCATACGTACACAGATATCCACAAATGACAGACACTGTGGACACAGAGAGATATGCTCATGTGCAATGCACATCTATGCACAAAGATGTACACAAACCCAATGTACCTGAGTATATATACATAGAGAAATATAGGAAGTACACAAAGAATAGGAAAAGAAAATGTCATAATATTAACAGTTGATATATCTGTATGAAAATTTGTTGTTGTTGATTTAGAGATCATTTTTCTTGCAATTCTGCAATAAGAATACTTTTTATAATAAAAAAGATGTTAAAATTTAACATACTTTTCAACTCAAAGCACATCCTATTTTACAATACTTGAAGTAGATGTATATAAATAAGTTAAGCCCTGGCTGGTTGGCACATTGCTAGAGTGTCGGCCTCACATGCAAAATTCCCGGGTTTGATTCCTGGCATTGGCACACAGGAAAAGCCACCACCTGCTTCTCCACCTCTTCCCCTCTCCTTCCTCTCTGTCTCTCCCTTCCCCTCCCGCAGCAGAGGCTCCATTAAAGCAAAGAGAACAAGGGCGCTGGAGATGGCTCCTTGGTTCTGCCCCAGGCGCAAGAGCGGCTCTGGTCACAACAGGTCTAAGACCTGGGGTTGCAGAGCATTGGCCCCTGGAGGGCAGTACATCGCCCCCTGGTGGGCCTGCCAAGTGGATCTCGGTCGGGTGCATGCGGGAGTCTGTCTGACTCTCTCTCGAGTTTCCTGCTTCAGAAAAATACAGAAAAAAAAGAAGTTAAAAAGACAGAAATTAAAAGTGTAGAAATGGAAGTCATTGAGTGAATGTACATGAGTTACTAGCACAGTGCATAGTATATGATGGGCACTTTCAAAGGCTTTATGAAAGCATGACTGGAAGGAAAAGAGAAAAACAAGATGAACGGAGAGATTTTCAGAAAACAAACCACTGAAAATACATAAAATCTTTACAGAAACTGAAAATTAGAATCAAAGTTTATAAACAACGCTGTCTACCAAAATATTCCTTTACACCAGTAATGAGGCATGATTACCAAGATGCACAGGAAGTGTCAGCAGAGAAGCACATGTAACAGAGCCCATTATTGTATGTGCTATGGAGCAAGTTCCAGCCAAATTCAGAGGATTGAAATGATACTAATTATATCTCTTGCTTTCACTACAATTAACATTGAAAGAAGTAGGAAGAAGTAACTAGAATTTATTTGTATTTACAAGTTATAAAAGTTTCTTTTAGATAGCCTTAGATACAACATTGATAGATAACACACAACTCCCAACTGATGTATTTATTCGGGTGAATTTATCTTAGCTGTTATTCCAAAGGTGCACACGAGGTGGAGGCAGGGAAGCGCACTTGGAAAACATTTACCACAGATAATCCTGTATGTTCTTTCAAGCAAGTTTCCACTACCTCTAACCTTAGAAATCATATAAAGCATGTTTCTTGTTGTCATTACACTTAATATAGTAAAGAGTAATAGAAATTAACTAAAAATCCTTTTTTTGATGGTAAGGAAATTATTTCTAAATAACCCCCCCCCCTAAAAATCACAATTCAAGTTGCAAAATACCTCAAAATTATTGGAAATAAAAACTACATAAGTAAACCTATGGAAAAAATGTAGTGATGAATATATTTTATGGCAAGAAAACATTAATATTCACAGCCTGTCTACCTATATTAAGAACCAGGATACTAAATAAAATCTAGAGAAAGTAAAAAAAAAATTTTCACTACTAAGCAGGCAATTGCATAGTGGTTAGAGCATTTGACTGGAATGCGAAGGACCCAGGCTTGAGATCCCAAGGTTGCCAGCTTGAGGGTGGGCTCATGTGGCTTGAGCAAAGCCCAGCAGCTTGTGCCCAAGGTTGCTGGCTCGAGCTAGCGGTCACTCGTTCAGCTATATCCCCCTAGTCAAGGCACATATGAGACAGGAGTCAGTGAACACGTAAGGGCTCACAACAAAAAACTGATGATTGAGCTGTGACATGGCCCATAATTAAAACTCTGCCCATTTCTGTCTCTCTGTCCCTATCTCTCTCTCTCTCTCTGACTCTCTCCCTTTCTCTGTAAAAAAAAAAAAAAAAAAAAGGAAAAAAAGAAATGTTTACAGAGACATTTGGATGGTGTATACGATATTTACCCATGTATACGATTGATCTTTTTTAAAATATGTGGGGTTAGAAAACTGGGTGCATCTTATACAGTGGTTGTAATATTTTTACTTGTATTTCCCGTTTATTAGCATTTGTTATCATTTTCTCAAAATTTGTGCCCCAAAATTAAGGTGCATCTTTTACAAAGTGGCTTCTTATACATGGGGAAATATGGGACTTTAAAACCTTACTATTTATTTACTCTTGGGGTGAGATTTTGAAAAATATAACTCATTATTCTATGCAGTTTAAGCTGCAAAACAACAACAAAAAAGCAATTGTCATTTTTTCTTTTATTTATTTATTCATGTTAGATGCAGGATGAAGTGGGGAAAATACAGACAGATAGACAGAAACATCAATCTGTTACTGTATGTTCCTTGACCCAGGAGCAAACCTATCACATTAGTGTAGGTGAGATGCTTTTACTACTGAGCTCTGTGGTGAGAGCAAGCCATTGTCCTTTGGGGAAAAATTTTTCTAGAAAAAATCAGAGGTATTTAAAAATAAAATGATTCTCTAGTCTGCTGTGGTGACAACACCACAAGACTTATCTTTGCTCTTTAAATTCAGGTGCATAATCACTATTTCTAATTCTTTAGCACAAAGTGACCCCTTTCCTAACATGCACTTTCTCTTCTGCCATGGTAGGAGTCCAGACTGAGAGACCTCCTAAGCCTTGGACATCAGAATTTATCTGAGCATTAGTCACCACATGTAAGCTGGGTTCTTTTGTTCACAGAACACATCCCAGGGTCTTTGTTTAATAACTTCTGTATTTTCTCAGTTTTACATCTGTGAACATGCATTGCTGAAACCTGAGACTTATGTCTCACCTCATCCTTCTGCAAAACTGAAATACTGAACCTCACCACAATAAATCATTACTGACACCAAAAATATTGCACTACCAAATTCAGTGCTTGTTAAACTTATGATTATTTTATTTATGTATATTTTTTTCTTTTTGTCTACCCAATGACAGTGAAGTATTCATAAAGACAGAAAGTGAGTCTGTCTCATTCACTATAAGCAACAAGTGTCAAGCACATTGCCTGGCTCATAATTGAAATACAATAAGTGTTTCCCGAATGAATTAATAAGTAATCATTTGCATATGTACACAGATATCCACAAATTACAGACACTGTAAACACAGAGAAATATGTTTATGTTCGATGCACATTTATGCACACAAATGTACACACACCCAATTTAGCTGAGTATATATACATAAAGAAATATAATAGTTACACATAGAATAAGGAAAGAAAATGTCTTAATATTAACAGTAGATATATCTGTATGAAAATTTGTTATTGTTGCTTTTGAGATCATTTTTCTTGTCTTCGGAAATAAGAATACATTTTTTTAAATTATATTTATTTATTTATTTTTAATGGGTTTCATCAATAAATCAAGATACATATATTCAAAGATAACACGTCCAGGTTATCTTGTCGGTCAATTATGTTGCATACCCATCACCCAAAGTCAGATTATCCTCTGTCACCTTCTATCTAGTTCTCTTTGTGCTCCCCCACCCACTTCCCTCTCCCTCTCCCCATTCCCCCCATAACCACCACACTCTTATCAATGTCTCTTGGTCTCATTTTTATGTCCCATCTACGTATGGAATAATGCAGTTTCCTGGTTTTTTTCTGATTTACTTATTTCACTCCGTATAATGTTGTCAAGATCCCACCATTTTGCTATAAATGATCTGATGTCATCATTTCTTATGGCTGAGTAGTATTCCATAGTGTATATGTGCCACATCTTCTTTATCTAGTCATCTACTCATGGGCTTTTTGGTTGTTTCCATGTCCTGGCCACTGTGAATAATGCTGCAATGAACATGGGGCTGCATGTGTCTTTAGGAGTCAATGTTTCTGAGATTTTGAGGTATATACCCAGTAGAGGGATTGCTGGGTCATAAGGTAGGTCTATTTTCAGTTTTTTGAGGAAGCACCATACTTTCTTCCATAATGGTTGTACTACTTTACATTCCCACCAACAGTGGATGAGGGTTCCTTTTTCTCCACAAACTCTCCAACATTTGCTATTACCTGTCGTTTTTTTTTTAATTTTTTTAAATTTATTCATTTTAGAGAGGAGAGAGAGAGAGACACAGAGTGAGAGGAGAAACAGAGCGAGAGAAGGGGGGAGGAGCTTGAAGCATCAACTCCCATATGTGCCTTGACCAGGCAAGCCCATGATTTTGAACCGGCGACCTCAGCAACCTGTCTTGTTAATAATAGCTAATCTAACAGGTGTGAGGTGGTATCTCAATGCAGTTTTGATTTGCATTTCTCTAATAACTAAAGAAGATGAGCATCTTTTTATATATCTGTTGGCCATTTGTATTTCTTCCTGGGAGAAGTGTCTGTTCATATCCTCTTCCCATTTTTTTATTGGATTGTTTGTTTGTTTGTTGTTGAGTTTTATGAGTTCTTTGTATATTTTGGATATTAGGCCCTTATCTGAGAAGGTGTTTAAAAATTTCATTTCCCAATTAGTTGGCTGTCTGTTTATCTTGTTATCAGTTTCTCTTGCTGAGCAAAAACTTCTTAGTCTGATGTAGTCCCAGTCATTAATTTTTGCTTTCACTTCTCTTGCCTGTGGAGTCAAATTCATAAAATGCTCTTTAAAGCCCAGGTCCATGAGTTTAGTACCTATGTCTGCTTCCATGTACTTTTTTGTTCCAAATCTTATGTTTAGATCTTTGATCCATTTTGAGTTAATTTTAGTACAGTGGGACAAATTGTAGTCCAGCATCATTCTTTTGCATGTGGCTTTCCAGTTTTCCCACCACCATTTGTTGAAGAGCCTTTCTTTTCTCCATTGTGTGTTGTTGGCCCCTTTATCAAAAATTATTTTACTATATATATATATATGTGGTTTTATTTCTGGGCTTTCTATTCTGTTCCACTGTTCTGAGTGTCCATTTTTCTGCCAATACCATGCTGTTTTGATTGTTGAGGCCCTATAATAGAGTTTGAAGTCAGGTATTGTAATGCCCCCAGCCTCATTCATTTTCCTTGGGATTGCTTTGGCTATTCAGGGCTTTTTAGAGTTCCATATAAATCTAATTATTTTTTGCTCCATTTCTTTAAAAAATGTCATTGGAATTTTGATGGGAATTGCATTAAATTTGTATATTGCTTTGGGTAATATAGCCATCTTGATTATATTTATTCTACCTAACCAAGAACAAGGAATGTTCTTCCATCTCATAATATCTTCTTCGATTTCCCTTAACAATGGTTTATAGTTTTCATTGTATAAGTCCTTTACATTCTTTGTTATGTTTATTCCTAGGTATTTTTTTGTTGTTGCAATTTGAAGGAAATTATTCTTTTGGGTTCATTCTCACATGTTTCATTGTTGGCATATAGAAAGTCTATTGACTTCTGTATGTTAATTTTGTATCCTGCGACCTTACTGTCTTGGCTTATTGTTTCTAGTAGTCTTTTTGTGGATTCTTTGGGGTTTTTGATGTATAGGATCATATCATCTGCAAAAAGTGATATCTTTACTTCTTCTTTTCTGATATGGATGCATTTTATTTCTTTATCTTGTCTGATTGCTGTGGCTAGAACCTCTAGTACCACATTAAATAAGAGTGGAGAGACTGGACAACCCTGTCTTGTTCCTGATTTAAGGGGGAAAGCCTTCAGTTTTGTGCCATTTAGTATGATGTTAGCTGATGATTTATCATATATGGCCTTTATCATGTTGAGATATTTTCCTTCTATACTCATTTTGTTAAGAGTCTTAAACATAAAATTTTGTTGTATTTTATCAAAAGTCTTTTCTGCATCTATTGATAATATCATGTGGTTCTTGTTCTTTGTTTTGTTGATATGGTGTATTATGTTAACCGTTTTATGTACGTTGAACCATCCTTGAGATTCTGGGATGAATCCTTCTTGATCATGATGTATTATTTTTTTAATATGTTGTATTCGATTTGCTAGTATTTTTTTTTGTATTTTCGCGTGTGTATTCATTAGAGATATTGGTCTGTAGTTTTCTTTTTTTATGCCATCCTTGCCTGGTTTTGGTATAAGGGTTATGTTGGCCTCATACAATGTGTTTTGAAGTATTGCTTCTTCTTCAATTTTTTGGAAGACTTTGAGTAGAATAGGAACCAAGTCTTCTTTGAATGTTTGATAAAATTCACTGGTATAGCAGTCAGGGCCTGGACTTTTATTTTAGGGGAGGTTTTTAATGGTTTTTTCTATTTCTTTTCTACTAATAGGTCTGTTTAGGCTTTCTGCTTCTTCTTGACTCAGTCTAGGAAGGTTGTATTGTTTTAGGAATTTATCCATTTCTTCTAGGTTGTTGAATTTAGTGGCATAAAGTTTTTCATAGTATTCTACAATAATTCTTTGTATATCTACATTGTCCGTTGTGATTTCTCCTCTTTCATTTTGGATTTTGTTTATATGAGTTCTTTCTCTTTTTTCCTTGGTAAGTCTTACCAAGTGTTTGTCAATTTTGTTGATGACCGTTCTAGAGCCGTCAGCAGTGTATTGAAGTCTCCAAGTATGATTGCATTTTTGTCAGTTTTTGTTTTAAGGTCAATAAGTAGCTGTCTTATATATTTTGGTGCTCCTTGGTTTGGTGCATATATATTAAGATTTGTTATGTCTTCATGATTTAGTGTCCTCTTAGTCATTATGAAATGCCCATTTTTGTCTCTGAGTACTTTTGCTGTCTTGTAGTCAGCATCATCAGAAGTGAGTATTTGCTATGCCTGCTTTTTTTTGGATGTTATTTGCTTGGAGTATTGTTTTCCAGCCTTTCACTTTGAATTTGTTTTTATCCTTGTTACTTAGATGAGTTTCTTGTAGGCAGCATACAGATGGATTTTCTTTTTTGATCCATTCTGCTACTCTGTGCCTTTTTATTGGTGAGTTTAATCCATTTATATTTAGTGTAATTATTGACACTTGTGAGTTCCTTATTGCCATTTTATACATTGCTTTCTGTTAGTTTTGTGTCTTGTTTGATCCTTCTCTTTCGTTTTTCTATCTTTTGTTTTTATTTGGTTGTGTTCCATACATCTTTCCTCTGTTGCCATCTTTTTTAAATCATGTGCTTCTGTGGTGGTTTTTTCAATGGTGGTTACCTTTAAGTAATGAAAAGAGTTTCTACCCTGTTCATTGTAGTACACTATTTTGTGAGTACTTTTGCACTCCATCGCCCTTTGCTATTGTTAATCTCCATCCTCTCCCTCCCTTTCTTTTTGTTGTCACAGTTTAAAGTTGGTTTTGTTATGTTCTTCTTGGAGCTTTTACTTGTGGCTTTCTTTTTTTTTTATTCTTTCTATCTGATTGGAGAACCCCCTTTAGTAATTCCTGGAGTGGGTGTTTTCTGATGATAAATTCCCTCATCTTTTCTGTATCTGTGAATGTTTTTATTTCTCCTTCATATTTGAAGGATAACTTTGATGGGTATAGTATTTGTGGCTGAAAGTTTCTCTCTTTCAAGACTTTAAATATTGGGGTCCACTCTCTTCTAGCTTGTAGAGTTTCTGCTGAGAATTCTGATGATAATCTAATGGGCCTTCCTTTATATGTTGTATTCTTCTTTTCCCTGGCTTCCTTGAGAATTTTTTCTTTGCAGTTGGTTTGTGCCAATTTCATTATGATGTGCCTTGAAGTAGGTTTGTTGGGGTTAAGAAAACTTGGAGTTTTGTTTGCTTCTAAAATTTGAGGTTTTATTTCTTTCCACAGACTTGGGAATTTCTCATCTATTATTTGTTTGAGTATGTTCTCCATTCCATTTTCTCTCTCTTCTCCCTCTGATATACCTATTATTCTTATGTTATTCTTTTTGATGGAGTCAGATAATTCCTGTAGGGTTATCTCATTTTTTTAAATTTTTGAGTCTCTTTCTTCTTCTCTTTGTTGTGCCTCAAGTTGATTGTCTTCTATTTTGCTAGTCCTCTCTTCTACCTGGCCTGTTCTATTAGCTAAGCTTGTTACCTTGTTTTTCAGCTCGTGAATTGAATTTTTTCATCTCTGTTTGATTTGTTTTTATAGTTTCAATTTCCTTGGAGATATACTCTTTGTGTTCATCGAGTTGTTTTCTGAGCTCCCTAAATTGCCTTTGTGTGTTTTCTTGTATATCTCTGAGTATTTTTAGGATTTCTATCTTGACTTCTCTGTCATTTAGCTCCAAGGTTTCCAGTATCTTAAATTTCTTCTCCATAGATTTTTCATCATCTCTCTGTGTTACCTCTCTTTCTTTTGTATCCATGATACTCGTTTTCTCTTCTTTAATTGCATCTGAGTGTGGTTTTGTTGATAGTATTAATGAGATTTTATAAGGAATAAAAAGTTAAACAAATAAAAGAAATTGAGGGTTTTTTTAAATTAATCATTAAATAAAGAAAAATAAAATAAGATAAAAATTTGAGAAAAAGGGAATTATTTCTTCCCCTCCTTTTTTCCTCTCCTCTCCTCTCCCCTCTTTCTTGAGAAAATCTTGTAATGAATTGTGAATTGTATTGAACTAAATAGAACAAACAATACCTGTAGCGGAGGACCTGAATTGAGGAGAAATAATAAAGGGGTAAAGGAAAAAGAAAGAAAAAGAAAAAAAAAATAAAAGAAAAAATATATATATATATAAAAAATGGGGGGCAGTATAGACCCACAAAAAGCAAATAAGAAAAAAATTTGGGTGAAGAATAAAATGATTTGCTTTTATGTGTTGGCTGACTAAAAGTTATGATGAGAGGAATAGGAAGGAAACAGAAAAAAGGGGTGGAAAATTAAAAAATTACTACTGTATTTAGTGGAACAAGAACTAGATAAAATGGAGAGCCAAGTATGGGAGCACTGCTGATGAGTTAAAAAGGTGAAGTAAAAACCCCCCAAAATGCCACAAATTTAAGTTTGAGTCCCAGATAAGATAATTTGTTCTTTATTGAGGTTTGAATGAGAGAAGGTGTAAAGGAGAAAGGAAGAGACTAATATAGAGGGAGAAAAGAGAGAGAGAGAGAGAAAAGATGGAACCACTAAAAGAAGAAAAAAGAAAGAGGAGGAGAGAGAGAGAGAGAGTTAGGGGTTTTGGATTACAACCCTCATAGACAGAAAGGAGGACGAAAGAAAAGATAATGGGAGATGTAACACTTATGGGTAGTGTAGTTCAAAGAGAGGCAAGAGTAATACTGAGAGAGAATTAAATGACCAAATTGGAATAGAAAAAAAATCCAAAAAATGAAGAATGAAGAAAAGAGACACAGATGAAGAAATATAATAAAATGGGATAGGTTATAAAGTCTGCAGATTATTCTTGATTTTGAGAGGTTATCATCTTGCCTTTTCTTTTCTGTCTCTCTTCCTGGTCAGTGACTTTGTACCCCAGGTTCTGCCCCTGTGGCATGCTCTGGAAGAAGTTTGCAGTTGATAATTCTCTATGGTGATGTCATGTATTGGGCTTCTGTCTTGTTGGCAGTCGAGGCTCATTAGCATTTATAATCCATCTATGGAGTTGCTGCTGCCTCTGCCTGGATAGTAAGAGGCTCAAAGAGCTGGCAACTCCCCACTGTTTTCCCACTCAGCACAGGGCTCTGAGTAAGGCTCAGTCAGTCAGAGCTGCTAGCATAATCAGGTGGGGATTCTGCCCACTCAAAGAACTCTGGCTCTGTCCCTCTGTGGGATAACATGGGTGCCCACTCCTGAGGCATTCGGAGGAATCTCTTGCCCACTCTCCGTGCGTGCCCACAAGGATGTCAGACCAGCTGTGTCACACTTTGAGTGAAATCCCTATCCACACGGAAAACATCCAGCGTTGGAATTGGCTCACGCTCTCTCCCTGTGTGTGGCACCCTCAGGGTGCTGGGGCAGCTCAGAGATTCCTCTCCTGGCCTGCTCACAGGCCTCTGACTCTGCTCCTCTGTGAGAAAACATGGGCGCTCACCCCTGAGGAGTTTGGAGGAATCTCTTGCCCACTCTCCATGCGCGCCAACCTGGATATCAGCCCAGTGGGAATCAGGCTTTCTTTCACTCCGAGAAAGCCCTCTGCCCACATGGAAAAGTTCTGGCATTGGAATTGGCTTTTGCTCCGTCCCCATGTGGCTTTCCCAGGGCACTGAGGCGGCCAGGAGATTTCGCTCCTGGCCCACACACAGGCCTCTGACTCTGCTCTTCTGTAGGAAAACACGGGCACCCACCCCTGAGGAGTTTGGAGGAATCTCCTGCCCACTCTCCGTGCGTGCTGACCAGGATATCAGGAGGGACACCTCTCACTCCGAGAAAGCCCTCTTCCCGCACAGAAAAGTTACCCCATTGGAGTTGACTGTAGCTCTCTCCCCATATTTGGTCCCCTCAGGGTGCTGGGGCTCCTAGGAGATTCCGATTTTTGCCCACACAGAGGCCTCTGACTCTGACTCTCTGTGGGTTAGCATGGGTGGGGCCCACCCCTGAGTGTTTGTAGGAATCTCTCGCCCACTATCCACGTGCGCCGACCAGGAGATGCGGAAAATGGCTGCCCCACTTGTCTTTTTTTATCTGGGTTTGGAGCGCGTGGTAGTTTGAATTGCCCACGTTTTTCTGTGGCTTGGATCTCCATGCCACAGCCTGGATTTATTCACTCCCTATGCCCGCCTTAGTTTCTATATTCTCAGTTCTCAGTGAAATCCATCCTGTTTGGGTTAGAGAGGAAGATGGAGCATTTCTTACTCCTTATTTCCCCTGGGGTTTGACCATATATCTAGCCAATGTTTCACTTGATCATAACTTTGGGTGTGTTGCGAAGCATCTGAAAGCTCCAAGGATAGGTTTTTTTGTTTCCGGTTGAAGAACTTGTTGAGTTTATGGAGACATTTATTAGTATTGCTTCCTACCACGCCATCACTCTGATGTCATCCCCAAAATATAAAAATTTTCACAGCCTAAGGAGGCAGTGGTGCAGTGGATAGAACATTTGACAGGAATGCGGAGGACCCAGGTTTGAGATTCCAAGGTCGCCAGCTTGAGCGTGGGCTTATCTGGTTTAAGCAAAGCTCACCAATTTTAGCCCAATGGACTCACTGGATCGAGCAAGAGGTTACTCGTTCAGCTGTAGTTCCCTGGGCAAGCACAATGAGAGAGCAGTCAATGAGCAACTAAGGTGTCACAGCAAAAAACTGATGATTGATCTGTGACCTGGCACATAATAAAGAAAAACATTTTACCTTCCTGTCTGTGTGTCCCTATCTACCCATCTCTCTGACTCTCGCACTGTCCCATAAAAAAGAAAAGAAAAGAAAGAAAGAAAGAAAGAAAGAAAGAAAGAAAGAAAGAAAGAAAGAAAGAAAGGGTTCACAGAGATATTCAGCAGGTGTATACAATATTTGCCCTCATTTAAGACTCATCTTTTTTGAAAAATGTGGGGTTTCAAAACTGGGTGCGTCTTATACAGTGGTTGTAGCATATTTCACATGCATTTTCTGTTTCTTCGCATTTGTTATAATTTTCTCAAACGTTGTGCCCAAAAATGAAGGTGTGTCTTCTACAGGGAGGCATATTATGCATGGGGAAATATGGTACTTTACAACCTTACTACCTATGTTCTCTTGTGGTGAGATTTTGAAAAACATAATTCATTCTTCTATGCAATTTAAGCTGCGAAAACAACAAAAAAGTAGCCATTGTCATTTTTTCTTTTATTTAAGTTTTAATGTTAGAGAGAGGAAGTGGGGGGAAAAAAACAGACAGATAGTCAGAAACATCAATCTGTTCCTGTATGTGCATTGAACCGGGACCAATCCTATGACATAACTGTATGAGTGTGATGCTCTAACTAGTGAGTTCTCTGGTGTAAGCAAGCCATTGTCTCTAAAGGGACAAAATTACTAGAGACAACCTGAGGCAAATAAAAAATAAAATAATAATCTAGTCTGCTGTGGTGACAACATCAGAAGACTTTCCTAGGCTCTTGTCAGTCAGAGGCATATACAATCAGTGTTTCTGATTGTTGAGCATGAATTTACACTTTTCCTAACATGCACTTTTTCTTGTGTGCCGTGGCAGCAGTCCAGACTGAAAAACCTTCTAACCTTTGGTTTTCAAAATTTATCTGAGCCTGGTTCGCACTTACAATTTAGGTTCTTTTGGTCACAGAACACCTCCCAGGGTATTTGTTGCATTACTTGCAAATTTCTTCAGTTTCATAGCTGACATCACGCATTTCTGAAGAACCAAGACTTATGTCTCAGCTATGCCTTCTGAGAAACTGATATACTTAACCATGCCACGATCAATCACAACTGGGACCAAAGGTATTGCATTATCAAATCCAGTGTTTGTCCAACTTATAATTTTTTATGTATATTTTTCCTTCCTCTTTCTACTCCATGACAGTGTAATATCCATAAAGACAGAAAGTGAGTCTCTCCCATTCACTATTGGTAACTAGTGTCAAGCACAGTGCCTGGCATATAATGAAAATTCAATAAGTTTTTACTGGAAGAGTGAATAAATATTCATTTGCATACATACACAAATATCCACAAATGACAGACAATATTGAAACAGAGCGGTATTCTTACATGTGATGCATATCTATGCACACATTGGGTACACGCACCAATGTACTTGAGTACATAATAATAGGGAAATATAATTGGTACACAAAGAATATGGAAAGAAAACGGCTAAAGTTAACAGTTGATATCTATGTATGAAAATTTGTTGTTTTGTTTTTCTTATCATTTTTTTTGCATTTCTGCAATAAGAATACCATTTTTATAATAAAAAGCTGTTAAAATGCTATATACTTGTCAAATCAAAGCACATCATAATTTACAATACATTAAATAGATTTAAATAAAAGAAGTTCAAAAGACAGATGTAAAAATAGTAGAATGGGAAGTGACTTAGTGCAGGGACATGAGCTCTTATCACAGTGCCTGGTATATGAAGGGCACTTTCAAAGGATTTATGAAAGCATGGATGGAAGGAAAAAAGAAAAACAACATGAAACGGTAGATTCCCAGAAAAAAAACCATTAAGATACAGAAATACTTCACAGAAGCGGCTAATTGGAATCAATGGTTTTAGACAGTCTTATCTACCAAACCTTTCCTTTGGACATGTACTGAAGCATGATTCCCAAGATGCAGACGAGGTGGTAGCAGACAAGCACATGTAACAGAGACCAATATTTTATGTGCTATGGTGCAAGTTCCAGAAAATTTCAGATGATAGAAATGAAATGAAGTGTATCACTTTCTTACACTACAGTTAACATGGAAACAGGTAGCCAATAGTAACTAGAACTCCCTTATATTTACAAGTTACGAAAGTATCTTCTAGATAGCCTTTGATTCAACATTGATAGATAACGCACAACACCCAACTGCTGTGTTTTTCCAGGTGAACTGCTCTGAGCTGTTATTTCCAAGGTGCACATGAAGTGGCAGCAAGAAATCACTCTTGGAAAATATTTTCCACAGATAATCCTGTATGTTCTTTCAAGCAAGTTTCAACTACCACTAACCTTAGAAATGATATAAAGCATGTTTCTTCTCATCATTACAATTAATATACTAAACAGTAATAGAAATTAACTAAAATCTCTTTTTTTAAAGTTAAGAATATTCACTCCTCAATAACCCCCCCTCAAAATCACAATACAAGATGCAAAATACCTTAAAATTAATGGAAATAAAAACTACATAAAAAATCTATAAAAAATATAGTGATGAATATATTTTAGAGGTATAAAACCTTAAAATACACAGCCTTTCTACCCATACTAAGAACCAGGGTACTAAATAAAATCCAGAGAATGTAAAAAAAACAAAATGTTCACAGAATGACAAGGAAGTTGCGCAGTGGGTAGAGCATTTGACTGGAATGCGCAGTACCCAGATTTGAGATCCCAAATTTGCCAGCTTGAGCGTGGGCTTTTCTCGTTTTTGAAAAGCTCAACAGCTTAATCCCAATATCGCTGGTTCGAGAAAGGGTCACTCGGTCAGCTGTAGCCCCATGATCAAGGCATATATGAGAGAGCATTCAATGAACAACTAAGGTGTCCTTATGAAAAAATTATGATTGATCTGTGACCTGGCACATAATAAAAATTTTTCTTTATTCTTGTCTGTCTGTCCCTATCTATCCCTCTCTCTCTCTCTCTGTATGACTCTGGAAAAAAAAATAAAAAGAAAAAATGTTCACAGAGACATTTGGAGTTTCTATCCATATTTTCCTATGTATAAAACTCATCATATTTAAAAATGTGGGGTTTGAAACCTGGGTGCATCTTACTGTGGTTGTTGTATTTTTCTTTTATTTGCTATTTCATCACATTTGTTATTATTTTCTCAAATTTTGTGCCCCAAAATTAAGGTGCTCCTTATAGAGGGAGGCTACTTATACATGGGGATATATGGTATTTTACAACCTTACCACTTATTTCCTCTTGGGTGAGATTTTGAAAAAAATAATTCATTTCTCTAAGCAATATACGCTGCAAAAGCACAAAAAAAAGCCATTGTCATTTTTCTTTTATTTAGTTATTAATGTTAGAGAGAGGAAGAAGGGGGAAAACAGACACACAGATAGTCAGAAACATCAATGTGATTCTGTATGTGCCTAGACCAAGGACCAAACCTATGACATTAGTGTATGTGTTTGATGCTCTATCTACTGAGCTCTCTGCTAATAGCAAGCCATTGTATTTAGGGGAAAAATTACTAGAGAAAAACTTAGGTAATTAAATATATCAATAATCTTGTCTGTTGTGGTGAAAACACCAGAAGACTTTTCTTTGCTTTTGACTGTTAGGGGCATAAAAAAATTACTGATTGTTTATCACAATGCCACCCCTTTCCTAACATGGACTTCTTTCTTGTGCTGTTGCAGCATTCCAGAGTGAGAAAACTCCTAAGCTTTGGACATCAGATTTTATCTGAGCCTGGGTCACCACTTACAAGCTAGGTTCTTTTGGTCACAGGGTCTTTGTTTCAGCCCTTGAGAATTTTCTCAGTTTTACAGCTGAGAACATGCATTGCTGAAGAACTGAGACTTAGGTCTCAGCTCCGCCTTTCGAGAAATTGTTATACTGAACATCACCACGATCAATGAAAACTGGGAACAACACATTGCACTACTATATCCAGTGCTTGCCACAGCTTATAATTATTTTATTTATGTACATTTTTCTTCCTCTGTCTACAGCATGACAGTGTATTATTTATATACTCAATATGTCTCTTTCACTATAGGCAGCCAGTGTAGAGCACAGTGCCTGGAACATAATAGAAATACAATAAGTGTTTAATGAATAAAAGAAAAAATAGTAATTTGCATGTATACACAGGAATCAATAAATGATAGAAACTGTGGACCCAGAGAGATATGCTCATATGCAATTCACATCTATACACACAGATGTATGCACTCCCAATGTACCTTAGTACATATAGATATAGAAATATAATAGGTACACTAAGAATATGAAAAGATAATGTTATAATATTAACAGTAGTTATCTCTGGATGAAAATTTGTTGTTTTGTATTCTATTCATTTTTTTCTTTTAGAGTCTAAATTTCTTTTATTCTTCTGTACTTGTGACCATTTAGGCAAAGGACTGCCAATGTAAGGTCATCTTTTCCAAAAGTTAGTCATGGCTAAATTTTAATTGCCTACATTAGTGAAAAGGTACCAATCACCCTTTGAATGTGTGACTGTCCTGATGACTGTGCTGGCTCAGACTTCATTGCGGTCAAGTTGTAGGTCCTTGCCTTTCTTTTTTTTTCTTTTTTTTCTTTTTTAAATAAATTTTTATTAATGGTAATGGGATGACATTAATAAATCAGGATACATATATTCAAAGAAAACATGTCTAGGTTATTTTGTCATTAAATTATGTTGCATACCCCACACCCAAAGTCAGATTGTCCTCTGCCACCCTCTATCTAGTTCTCTGTGCCCCTCCACCTCCCCCTAACTCTCTCCCTCCCTCCCTCCCATATCCTCCCTCCTCCCACCCCTGGTAACCACCACATTCTTGTCCATGTCTCTTAGTTTCGTTTTTTATGTTCCACCAATGTATGAAATCATATAGTTCTTGTTTTTTTCTGATTTACTTATTTCACTCCATATAATGTTATCAAGTTCCCACCATTTTGCTGTAAATGATCTGATGTCATCATTTCTTATGGCTGAGTAGTATTCCATAGTGTATATGTGCCACATCTTCTTTATCCAGTCTTCTATTGAAGGGCTTTTTGGTTGTTTCCATGTCTTGGCCACTGTGAACAGTGCTGCAATGAACATGGGGCTACATGTTTCTTCACGTATCAATGTTTCTGAGGTTTTGGGGTATATACCCAGTAGAGGGATTGCTGGGTCATAAGGTAGTTCTACTTGCAGTTTTTTGAGGAACCACCATACTTTCCTCCATAATGGTTGTACTACTTTACATTCCCACCAACAGTGAATGAGGGTTCCTTTTTCTCCACAGCCTCTCCAACATTTGCTATTACCCGTCTTGTTGATAATAGCTAATCTAACAGGGGTGAGGTGGTATCACATTGTAGTACTGATTTGCATTTCTCTAATAACTAATGAAGCTGAGCATCTTTTCATATATCTGTTGGCCATTTGTATCTCTTCCTGGGAGAAGTGTCTCTTCATGTCCTCTTCCCATTTTTTTATTGGATTGTTTGTTTGTTGTTGAGTTTTATGAGTTCTTTATAAATTTTGGATATTAGGCCCTTATCTGAGCTGTTGTGTGAAAATATCATTTGCCATTTAGTTGGCTGTCTGATATTTTGATATCAGTTTCTCTTGCTGAGCAAAAACTTTTTATTCTGATGTAGTCCCATTCATTTATCTTTGCCTTTACTTCTCTTGCCATTGGAGTCAAGTTCATAAAATGTTCTTTAAAACCCAGGTCCATGATTTTAGTACCTATGTCTTCTTCTATGTACTTTATTGTTTCAGGTCTTATATTTATGTCTTTGATCCATTTTGAATTAATTTTAGTACACGGGGACAGCCTGTAGTCGAGTTTCATTCTTTTGCATGTGGCTTTCCAGTTTTGCCAACACCATTTGTTGAAGAGGCTTTCTTTTCTCCATTGTGTGTTGTTGGCCCCTTTATCAAAGATTATTTGACCATATATATGTGGTTTTATTTCTGGGCTTTCTATTCTGTTCCACTGGTCTGAGTGTCTATTTTTCTGCCAATACCATGCTGTTTTGATTATCGTGGCCCTATAATATAGTTTAAAGTCAGGTATTGTAATGGCCCAGCTTCATTCTTTTTCCTTAGGATTGTTTTGGCTATTCGGGGTTTTTTATACTTCCATATAAATCTGATGATTTTTTGTTCCATTTCTTTAAAAAAATCTCATAGGAATTTTGATGGGAATTGCATTAAATTTGTATATTGCTTTGGGTAATATGACCATTTTGATTATATTTATTCTTCCTATCCAAGAACAAGGAATATTTTTCCATCTCATTGTATCTTTTTCGATTTCCCTTAACAATGCTTTGTAATTTTCATTATAAAGGTCCTTTACATTCTTTGTTATGTTTATTCCTAGGTATTTTATTTTTTTTGTTGCAATCGTGAAGGGGATTATTTTTTTGAGTTCGTTTTCTAATATTTCATTGTTGGCATATAGAAAGGCTATGGACTTTTGTATGTTAATTTTGTATCCTGCGACCTTACTGTATTGGTTTATTGTTTCTAATAATCTTTTTGTGGAGTCCTTCGGGTTTTCGATGTATAGGATCATATCATCAGCAAAAAGTGATACCTTTACTTCTTCTTTTCCGATATGGATGCCTTTTATTTCTTTGTCTTGTCTGATTGCTCTGGCCAGAACTTCTAGCACCACGTTAAATAAGAGTGGAGAGAGTGGACAACACTGTCTTGTTCCTGATTTAAGGTAGAAAGTCCTCAGTTTTATGCCGTTTAATATGATGTTGGCTGATGGTTTATCATATATGGCCTTTATCATGTTGAGATATTTTCCTTCTATACCCATTTTGTTGAGAGTCTTAAACATAAAATTGTGTTGTATTTTATCAAAAGCCTTTTCTGCGTCTATTGATAAGATCATGTGGTTTTTGTTCTTTGTTTTGTTGATATGGTGTATTACATTAACTGTTTTGCGTATGTTGAACCATCCTTGAGATTCTGGGATGAATCCCACTTGATCATGATGTATTATTTTTTTAATATGTTGTTGTATTCGGTTTTCCAGTATTTTGTTTAGTATTTTAGCATCTGTATTCATTAGAGATATTGGTCTGTAGTTTTCTTTCTTTGTGCCATCCTTGCCAGGTTTTGGTATGAGGGTTATGTTGGCCTCATAAAATGTGTTTGGAAGTATTGCTTCTTCTTCAATTTTTTGGAAGACTTTGAGTAGAATAGGTACCAAGTCTTCTTTGAATGTTTGATAGAATTCACTAGTATAACCGTCTGGGCCTGGACTTTTATTTTTGGGGAGGTTTTTAATAGTTTTTTCTATTTCCTCCCTGCTGATTGGTCTGTTTAGGCTTTCTACTTCTTCATGACTCAGTCTAGGAAGGTTGTATTGTTCTAGGAATTTATCCATTTCTTCTAGATTGTTGTATTTGGTGGCATATAATTTTTCATAGTATTCTAAAATAATTCTTTATATATCTATGATGTCTGTGGTGATCTCTCCTCTTTCATTTTGGATTTTATTTATTTGAGTCCTGTGCCTTTTTTTCTTGGTGAGTCTTGCCAAGGGTTTGTCAATTTTGTTGATATTTTCAAAGAACCATCTCCTTGTTTTATTGATCTTTTCTATAGTTTTTCTGTTCTCTATTTCATTTATTTCTGCTCTGATTTTTATTATCTCCTTTTTTCGGCTGGTTTTGGGTTGTCTTTGTTCTTCTTTTTCTAGTTCCTTAAGGTGTGAAGTTAAGTGGTTTACTTGGGCTCTCTCTTGTTTGTTCATATAGCCCTGAAGTGATATGAACTTTCCTCTTATTACTGCTTTTGCTGCATCCCAGAGATTCTGATATGTCGTATTTTCATTTTCATTTGTCTGTATATATCTCTTGATCTCTGCGCTTATTTCTTCTTTGACCCATTCATTTTTTAGAAGTATGTTGTTTAGTTTCCACGTTTTTGTGGGTTTTCCCCCTCTTTTTTGCAGTTGAATTCTTGTTTCAAGGCTTTATGATCAGAAAATATGCTTGGTACAATTTCAATTTTTCTAAATTTGCTGATATTGTCTTTGTGGCCCAACATATGGTCAATTCTTGAGAATGTTCCATGTACACTAGAGAAAAATGTATACTCTGTCGCTTTGGGATGAAGTGTCCTGTAGATGTCTATCATATCCAGGCGTTCTAGTATTTCATTTAAGGCCACTATATCTTTATTGATTCTCTGTTTGGATGACCAATCTAGAGCCGTCAGCGGTGTATTGAGGTCTCCAAGTATGATTGTATTTTTGTTAGTTTTTGTTTTAAGGTCAATAAGTAGCTGTCTTATATATTTTTGTGCTCCTTGGTTTGGTGCATATATATTAAGGATTGTTATGTCTTCTTGATTCAACTTCCCCTTAATCATTATGAAATGACCATTTTTGTCTCTGAGTACTTTTTCTGTCTTGTAGTCAGCATTATTAGATATGAGTATTGCTACACCTGCTTTTTTTTGGGTGTTGTTCGCTTGGAGTATTGTTTTCCAGACTTTCACTTTGAATTTGTTTTTATCCTTGTTTCTTAGATGTGTTTCGTGTAGGCAGCATATAGTTGGATTTTCTTTTTTAATCCATTCTGCTGCTCTGTGTCTTTTTATTGGTAAGTTTAGTCCATTTACATTTAGTGTAGTCATTGACACTTGTGGGTTCCTTACTGCCATTTTATAAATTGCTTTCTGTTAGTTTTGTATCTTGTTTGATTCTTCTCTTTTGTTTTTCTATCATTTGTTTTTGTTTGTTTGTGTTCCATACTTCTTTCCTCTGTTGCTACCTTTTTTAAGTCAAGTGTTTTTGTGGTGGTTTTTTCAAGGGTGGTTACCATTAAGTAATGAAAAGGGTACCTACCATATTCATTGTAGTACCCTATCTTATGAGTATTTCTGCACTTCTTCGTTTTTTGCTACTGTTAATCTCCATCCTCTCCCCCCTTTCTTTCCTTTGTTGTCACAGTTTAAGTTTGGTTTTATTGTGTTCTTGGTGGAGCTGTTACTTGTGGTGTTGTTTTCTTTTGTTCTTTGAATCTGGTTGGAAAACCCCCTTTAGTATTTCCTGGAGTGGGGGCTTTCTGCTGATAAATTCTCTCATCTTTTCTGTATTTGTGAATGTTTTTATATCTCGTTTGTACTTGAAGGATAGCTTTGATGGGTATAGTATTCTTGGCTGAAAGTTCCTCTCTTTCAGGGCTTTAAATATTGGGGTCCACTCTCTTCTAGCTTGTAGAGTTTCTGCTGAGAAATCTGATGATAATCTAATAGGCCTTCCTTTATATGTTGTACTCTTCTTTTCCCTGGCTGCCTTGAGAATTTTTTCTTTGTCATTGGTTTGTGTCATCTTTATTATGATGTGCCTTGGAGTGGGTTTGTTGGGGTTAAGAAAACTTGGTGTTCTGTTTGCTTCTTGAACTTGAGGCTTTAGATCTTTCCACAGGCTTGGGAAGTTCTCGTCTATTATTTGTTTGAGTATATTCTCCATTCCATTTTCTTTCTCTTCTCCCTCTGATATACCTATTATTCTTATGTTATTCTTTCTGATGGAGTAAGACAATTCCTGTAGGGCTTTCTCATTTTTTATTATTTTTAAGTCTCTTTCTTCTTCTCTCTGTTGTGCCTCAAGTTGTTTGTCTTCTATTTCACTAATCCTATCTTCAATCTGGGCTGTTCTGTTAGCTAAGCTTGTTACCTCGTTTTTCAGCTCGTGAATTGAGTTTTTCATTTCTGTTTGATTTGTTTTTATAGTTTCAGTTTCCTTGGTAATATATTCTTTGTGTTCATTGAGTTGTTTTCTGATCTCCCTAAATTGCCTTTCTGTGTTTTCTTGTATATCTGTGAGTATTTTTAAGATTGCTATTTTAAATTCTCTGTCATTTAGCTCCAAGGCTTCCAATATGTTAAGTCTTTTCTCCATAGATTTTTCCACATCTATTTGTGTTACCTCTCTTTCTTTTGTATCCATAATGTTCGATTTCCTCTTTCTTATTGGCATCTGAGGGTGGTCTTGTTGATAGCACTAATTAGAATTACTACAGAGTAAAAAGTAAAAAAAAAAAAAAGGTAAAACACCCCACAAAAAAAAAAAACTGTAATAATTTATTATTTCCCCCTTTTTTCTTTCTTCTCTTTCCCTCCTCTCCCCTCTTCAGGGAAATATCGTGATGACCTGTAAATTATATTATGCTAAATGAAACCAAAACTGCCTATAATGGAGGGCCTGATTTGGGGTGAAGAGTTCAAGGGGCAAAAAAAGGAGTAGGGACCTACTAAATGCAAAAAATAAATAAATAAATAAATAAATAAATAAATAAATAAATGAAGAAAATCTTAAACAAGCATAAGATGATTTGCTTGTAAGTGATGGTCGACTAAGAGATATAATGAGAGGGATAAGAGGGAACCAGAAAAAGGAGGAAAAAAATAATAATAAAGAAGAAAATAATTAAAAGAATAATTAAAAATCTGTTGTATTAAGTGGAGCCAAGACTAAATGCAATGGAGACCTTGGGTTGGGAGGAATGCTAGTGAGTTAAAAAGCAACGTAAAAAGTACCCAAAATGCCACAAAAATAAACAAACAATAAAAAAAACAAAAACAAATATGTTCGTGATTGAGGATTAAATGGGAGGAAAGTAAAACGAGAAAAGAAAAAACGAATAGAAAGGAAAAAATAAGAAAAAGAGAAAAATGAAGGAAGAAAAAAAAGGAAGAGAAAAAAACAAAATAAAGCAAAAAAACAAAAAAAAACAAAAGAGGAGAGAGTGAGAGTTAAGTGTTTTGGAGTATAACCTTAAAAGAGGGTGAGGATGAAGAAGAGAAATAAAATGTAACAGTCATGGGTAGTGTAGTTCAAGAAAAGAGAAGCATAAGATGGGCAGAGAATAGAAGGACCGAGGTGGAGGAAATAGAAATAATAATAATAAAGGCAATAAGATAGAAGAAACAAACAACAACGAAAAATTAGTGGAACAAGTTGTAAAGTCTGTGGATTTTTCTTGATTTTGAGATGTTAACTTCTTCCTTTTTCTTTTCTCTCCCTTTTCCTGGTCGATGACTCTGTACCCCAGGCTCTGCCCCTGTGTCACACTTAGGTAGGGATTTGCAGTTGATGGGATTCTATGGCAATGTCATATAATTGGCTTTAGTCTTGCTGGTAATCAAGGCTTGTTGGCGTTTGCAGGGTCCAACGATGAGAGAGTTTGCTTTCCTGGAGTCTCTCTCCTAGTCCCCCCTTCCTGAATTAGCAGCCTGGTGATCCAGCTATAAGGCTGCAACTGCTTCTGCCTGGGGAGTAAGAGGCTCAAATAGCTGGGAAATCCCCACTCTATCCCCACTCAGTGCAAGGCTTTGGGAAAGGCTCGGGCAGTCAGAGCCTCCAGTGTAATCAGGCAGGCAGGAGTGGGAGTCAATTGTTGTCAAGGTGACTGTTTAGCACCTAGCATTCAGTTGGACCACTCAACCCAGGCTTTCCACACTTTGTAGCCTGTTTTGGTTGGGAAGAAGAGGCACTAGTCTCTGCTTGCGACTAGTGTAGTATAGATCTTATTATCTGCCAAGTCCCTCTTGTTAGCGTTTATCCCTGAATATGGAGGCTCTATCAATCAGAAGTTGCCCCCACCCCTTTAGCGAGAGGCACTAAAAAATATCATGCCTCTTGTCTTGGATTGCTGAACTGAGAGAGATCTTATCAATTAGAACCCGTGGGTGCGCAGATTTCATGGGTTAAGCTAATTTCAGTGATTGGGTCCGCAGCTGTGCTCCCGAAGGTATTTCAGGCTGCCTGAGCGCCCCTACCCCAACGCTTGATTGTTAGCTTGAATGGCTGGGTGAGGTGCCCTGCCCACAGAGAGAATCTCCCAAGTAGGGGAGACCGCCTTGGCACCTCTCCCGCTCGCCCCGCTGCTGGCGGTTGGGGTGCACCGGGCACAGGATAATGGGGCACCCTGGGTGTGTGGGCCAGTAGGGCGCTCTGGGCGCGTGGATAGCCCAGGGCATGCACACGAATGGGGTGCTCTGGGCACCGGTGGCTGGGGTCTCTCACTCGCAGTGCGCAGGCCACTGGGAACGTTAGCGGTGCTTGGTCTGCAACCGGACTGGGCGCGCGCCGGCGGCTGCTCGCTGCTCCCGAGTGTGGGTGGTACTCACTCTGCAACCAGACCGGGCGCGTGCCGGCGGCTGCTCGCCGCTCCCGAGTGTGGGCGGTGCTCGCTCTGCAACCGCACCGGGCACGCGCCGGCGGCTGCTCACCGCTCCAGAGTGTGGGCGGTGCTCTCTCTGCAATCGGACCGGGCTCGCGCCGGCGGCTGCTCGCCGGTCCCGAGTGTGGGCGGTGCTTGCTCTGCAACCGGACCGGGCGCGCGCTGGTGGCTGCTCGCTGCTCCCGAGTGTGGGCCGACTCACCGCAGGCGCACTCCCGCCACAGCTTCCGAGTGTGGGTGGTACTCGCTCTGCAACCGGACCGGGCACGCGCCAGCGGCTGTTTGCCGCTATCGAGTGTGGGCTGACTCACTACAGGTGCCCTCCCTCCGCGGCTTCAATGAACGTCTCTGCAGTAGCTTCCTCTGCACCCTTGTTTCTCAAATTCAACTGATAACAGTCTTTTTGCTTTCAGTTTTTGTGGAACTCCGGAATGCTCCGAGGATAAATTTTTCTGTTTCTAGTGGATAAATTTGTTGTGATTTTGGGGAGATCTGTCAGACGTGCTGCTCACGGCGCCATTTCCGTGACGTCACTCTAAGAAAGTTTTATAACTAGTAAATGTAACAAATTTGTAGTTACAGCTACTAATTCTTACAACGTTAATTGTCGTGAAAGCAAGTATTATTCTTGGTATCATTTCAATCATGTGAATTTCTCTGGAACTTGCTCCATAGCACATACAATTATGGTCTCTGTTACATGTGCTTCTCTGCTGCCACCACGTGTGCATCTTGGGAATCAAGCCACAGTACAGGTCCAAAGGAATAGTTTGATACAGAGCATTTTCTATAAACGTTGATTCCAATTTGCCATTTCTGTACAGGTTTTGTGTATCCTTAGGGTTTGTTTTCTGAAAAATCTCTCGGTTCACCTTATTTTTCTTCTTGACTTCCACCCATGCTTTCATAAAACCTTTGCAAGTGCCCATCATATACCGGGCACTGTGCTAGGAATTCATGTCCATGCACTCAATGACTTCCCATTCTACTCTCTTAAATTCTGTCTTTCGAATTTCTTTTACATAAATCAACTTCATGTATTGTAAAATAGGATGTGCTATAATTTGACAAGTATGTTGAATTTTAACATCTTTTTTATTATACAAAAGTATTCTTATAGCAGAAGTGCAAGAAAAATGATATAAAAATAACAACAACAAATTTTTATACAGATATATCTACTTTTAATATTAGGACATTTTCTTTCAATATTCTTTGTGTATGTATTATATTTCTGTATGCATGTATACTCAGGAACATTGGGTGTGTCTACATCTGTGTGCATAAATGTGCATTGCACATGAGCACATCTCTCTGTGCCAACACTGTCTGTGATTTGTGGATATCTGTGTACATATACAAATGACTATTTATTCGTTCATTCAGGAAAAACTTATTGTATTTGATTAATTGCCAGGGAGTGTGTTAGACAATGGTTGCATATAGTGAATGAGACAGTCTCACTTTCTGTCTTTATAAATACTACACTCTAATGGGGAAGACAGAAAGAGAGAAATATACATCAATAAAATAAACATAACTTTAATAAGCACTTAATTTGGTAGTGCAATATCTTTGCTGTCAGTTATAATTTATTGTTGTGTGGTTCAGTATATCAGTTTCTCAGAAGGCAGAGCTGAGATATAAGCCTCGGATTTTCAGTAATGCGTGTTCTCAGGTATAAAACAGAGAAAATATAGAAGTAATGAAACAGAGACCCTGGGAAGTGTTCTATGAGTTAAAGAACCTAGCTTCTATGTAGTGACCAATGCTCAGTTAAATTAATGATGTCCAAAGCTTAGGAGGTCTCTCAGTATGGATTGCGGCCACAACACAAGAGAAAGCGCATGTTAGGAAAGGGGTCACTTTGTGCTAAACATTTAGAAATACTGTTTTTCCCTTGAATTTCAAGAGCAAATAAAAGTCTTCTGGTGTTGGCACCACACCAGACTATATTATCATTTTATTTTCTAATTACCTCTGGTTTTATCTAGTAAATTTATTCACCAAATGACAATGGCTTGCTCTCACCAGAGAGCTCAGTAGTTAAAACAACCCACTTTTACGCTAATATTATAGGTTTCCTCCTGAATCATGGTACATAAAAAAACAGATTGATGTTTCTGACTTTCGGTATTTCCCCTTCCTTTATTTTGCCTCTAACATGAATAAATATATAAAAGAAACAATTAAAATGGCTTTTTCGTTGTTGTTTTTGCAGCTTAAATTGCATAGAGGAATAAATTATGTTTTAGAAAATCTCACCCCAAGAGAAAATAAATGGTAAGTTTGGAAAGTATTATATTTCCCCATGTATAAGAAGCTTCCCTGTATAAGACACACCTTATTTGGGGGGCTCAAGGTTTGAGTAAATGATAGCAAAAGCGAATAAATGAGAAATGCAAGTAAAAAATTCTACAACCACTGTACAAGATGCACCCAGTTATCTAACCCCACATTTTTCAAAAAAGATGAGTCTTATTCATGAGAAAATATGATATATACCCACCAAATGTCTCTGTAAACATTTCTTTTTTTCTTTTTTTTTTTTGCAGAGACAGAAAAAGAGTCAGAGAGAGGGATAGATAGGGACAGACAGATAGAGAGAGAGTTCTTATTATGGGCCAGGTCACAGATCAATCATCAGTTTTTTGTTGTGACCCCTTACTTGTTCATTGACTTCTGTCTCATATGTGTCTTGACCAGGGGTCTATATCTCATAGAGTGGCCACTTGATCTAGACAGCATCCTTGAGCTTAAGATGGTGAACTTTTCTCAAACCACATGAGCCTATGCTCAAGATGGCACCCCTTAAATCTCAATCCTGAGTCCACCACATTCCAGTCAATTGATCTAACCACAGCACCATCGCCTGCTCACGGAGTGAACATTTTTTCTTTTACTTTCTCTGAATTTTATTAAGTATTCTGGTTCTTAGTATGGGTGGAAAGTCTCTCTGTTTTAAGGTTTTCTTGCCCTAAAATTTATTCAATACTATAATTTTCAACAGGTTTCCTTATGTAGTTTTTATTCCCACCAATTTTAAGGTATTTTGCAACTTGAATTGTGATTTTGAGTGGAAAGAGGTTATTTAGGAGTTAATTTCCTTACCTTCAGAAAAGGGATTTTTAGGTAATTTGTATTACTCTTTACTATATTAAGTGTGAGGACAACAAGAAACATGCTTTATATCATTTCTAAGGTTAGAGGTAGGTGAAACTTGCTTGAAACAACATACAGGATTATCTGTGGTAAATGTTTTCCAAGTGCACTTCCCTGCTGCCACCTCGTGTGCACCTTGGGAATAACAGCTCAGGTCAGTTCATCTGGATAAATATATCAGTTGGGTGTTGTGTGTTATCTATCAATGTTGAATCCAAGGCTATCTATAAGAAAGTTTTATAACTTGTAAATATAACAAATTTCTAGTTACAGCTACTACTTCTTTCAATGTTAATTGTTGTGAAAGGAAGAATTATTCTTGGTATCATTTCAATCCTTTGATTTTGACTGGAACTTGCTCCATAGCACAAAAAATAATGGTCTCTGTTACATATGCTTCTCTTCTCCCACCTCGTGTGCATCTAGGGAATAAAGCCTCATTAAAGGCCCAAAGGAAAAGTTTGGTACAGAGCATTTTCTATAAAAATTGATTCCAATTTGCTGTTTCTGTAAAGGTTTTGTGTATCCTTAGTGGATTGTTTTCTGAAAATCTCTTGGTTCAACTTATTTTTCTTCTCTACTTCCAGCCATACTTTCATAAAACCTTTGAAAGTGCCCATCATATAGGAGGCACTGTACTAGAAACTCATGTCCGTGCACTACATGACTTCACATTCTACTCTTTTAACTTCTGTCTTTTGAACTTCTTTTAAATAAATCAACTTCGTATATTGTAAAATAGGATGTGCTTTGATTTGACAAGTATGTTGAATTTTAACAGCTTTTTTATTATAAAAAAGTACTGTTGTAGCAGACGTGCAAGAAAAATGATCTCAAAAACAACAACAACAAATTTTCCTACAGATATATCTACTGTTAATATTAGGACATTTTCTTTCAATATTCTTTGTGTACGTATTATATTTCTGTATGTATATATACTCAGGTACATTGGATGCGTGTACATCTGTGTGTATAAATGTGCATTGCACATAAGTATATCTTTCTGTGTCAACAGTGTCTGTGATTTGTGGATATCTGTGTACATATACAAATGACTATTTATTCGTTCATTCAGGAAATACTTATTCTATTAGATTAATTGCCAGGGACTGTGCTAGACACTGGTTGCTTTTAGTGAATGAGACAGTCTCACTTTCTGTCTTTATAAGTACTACACTGTAATGGGGTAGACAGAAAGAGAGAAATAAACATAAATATAATAAACATAAATTTAATAAGCATTTAATTTGGTACTGCAATATCTTTGATGTCAGTTATGATTTATTCTGGTGAGGTTCAGTATATCAGTTTCTCAGAAGGCAGAGCTGAGATATAAGCCTCGGATTTTCAGTAATGCGTGTTCTCAGGTATAAAACAAAGAAAATATAGAAGTAATGAAAAGAAGACCCTGGGAGGTGTTCTGTGAGCAAAAGAAACTAGCTTTTATGTAGTGACCAATGCTCAGTTAAATTAATGATGTCCAAAGCTTAGGAGGTCTCTCTGTATGGATTGCTGCCACGGCACAAGAGAAAGCTCAAGTTAGGAAAGGGGTCACTTTGTGCTAAACAATTAGAAATACTGATTATTCCCTTGAATTTCAAGAGCAAACAAAAGTCTTCTGGTGTTGGCACCACAACAGACTATATTATCATTTTATTTTTTAATTACCTCTGGTTTTCTCTAGTAAATTTGTTCACCTACTGACAATGGCTTGCTCTCACCAGAAAGCTCTGTAGATAAAGCAACACACTTTTACGCTAATATCATAGGTTTCCTCTTGCATCAAGGCACGTACAAAAACAGATTGATATTTCTGACTTTCTCTCTGTCTTTTTCCCCCTTTTATTCTGCCTCTAACATGAATAAATATATAAAAGAAAAAATGAGAATGGCTTTTTCGTTGTTGTTTTTGCAACTTAAATTGCATAGAGGAATGAATTATGTTTTAGAAAATCTCATCCCAAGAGGAAATAAATGGTAAGTTTGTAAAGTACCATATTTCATATGTATAAGAAGCTTCCCTGTATAAGACGCACCTTATTTGGGGGGCTCAAGGTTTGAGTAAATGATAGCAAATTTGAATAAACGAGAAATCCAAGGAAAAAATTCTACAACCACAGTATAAGACGCACAAGTATGTTGAATTTGAACAGCTTTTTTATTATAAAAAAGTATTCTTATAGCAGAAGTGCAAGAAAAAGGATCTCAAAAACAACAACAATAAATTTTCATACAGATATATCTACTTTTAATATTAGGACATTTTCTTTCCGTATTCTTTGTGTACAGATTATATTTCTGTATGTATATATACTCAGGTCCATTGGGTGTGTGTAAGTCTGTGTGCACAAATGTGCATTGCAAATGAGCATAACTCTCTGTGTCAACAGTGACTGTCATTTGTGGATATCTGTGTATATATGCAAATGAGTATTTATTCGTTCATTCAGGAAACACTTATTGTATTTGAATAATTGCCAGGGACTGTGCTCCACAATGATTGCCTATAGTGAATGAGATAGACTCACTTTCTGTATTTATAAATACTACAGTGTAATGGGGTAGACAGAAAGAGAAAAATATACATAAATAAAATAAACATAAGTTTAACAAGCACTTAATTTGGTAGTGCAATATCTTTGGTGTCATTTATGATTTATTGTAGTGAGGTTCAGAATTTCAGTTTCTCAGAAGGCAGAGCTGAGACATACGTCTCGTTTCTTCAGCAATGCGTGTTCTCAGGTATACAATGGAGAATATAGAGAAGTAATGAAACAAAGACCCTGGGAGATGTTCTTTGAGCAAAAGAACATAGCTTCTATGTAGTGACCAATGCTCACTTAAATTCATGATGTCCAAAGCTTAGAAGGTTTCTCATTTTGGATTGCTGC